>NC_091998.1:61420588-61443088 GCF_044704955.1 Pristiophorus japonicus | reverse complement strand
GGTTAAGCAACACCTCAATTTCAAAATTCTCATCCTGGTTTTCAAATCCCTCCATGGCCTTGCCCCTCCCTATCTCTGTAATCTCCTTCAGCCTCCCGAGATATCTGAACTCCTCTAATTCTACTCTCTTCAGCATCCCTGAGTATATTACTCAATCATCGGTGGCCGTGCCTTCAGCTACCTGGGCCCTAAGCCCTGCAACTCCCTCCCTAAACCTCTCCACCTCTCTTTTCTCCTTTAAGACGCTCCGTTAAACCTGTGGTGTATTGTAGGGCCGTGTCGGCTGTGGAAATGTATCCCAGGGCAGGAGTAGAGTGAAGCAACAGGGCGATAAGTCAGTGAGGGTGTGGACACATTCACAGGATGATTCTTTGTCCAAGACGCCCAGTGCTGACACTCGCTCATTCGTTAACTGTTGCAGCCAAATTATCCGCTTATGCCGACAATATTCATCCTTCAAAAAATATTTAAACAGCAACCACACACAGGCAAACAATTGCATTGAAATTAGTTATAATTCTGCTCAATTATTGTTTTTTTTAAAATGCAATGTTGGCAAGACTCCCTCTTTCAAATTAAACTGCATTCACAGCCCACATGGAAGAGAATCCTCACTTTGGGAAAGCTGTGGGTTCAGATCTTGGCGCCATCCATTCTATCACCCTCACGTGCCGCTGTGGGTGAGGATTGTCAGTGAGGAGTTTGAGCGCGGTGTGAGGGAACATGGACAATACGTTCCAGTGGCCTCCCACAGTATCCACTGCGCGAGTGATGTTCAGCCTCTCTCGGATCTTCTAACACTCCTGTGAAGCGCCTTGGGACATTTTACGACGTTAAAGGCACCATATAAATTCAAGTTGTTGTTGTTGTCATTGGCACGTGTGGAGAATTCTGGGTGAAAGAATGGATGGCTCCAAAATCTGAATCCGTCTTTCAGATGAGACGTTAAACCGAGGGCCCTGTCTGCCCCTTCAGGTGAATGTAAAAGATCCCATGGCACGATTTTGAAGAAGAGCATGGGGAGTTATCCCCGGTTTCCTGGGACCAATATTTATCTCTCAACTAAAAAAAAAACAGATTATCTGGGTCATTATCACATTGCTGTTTGTGGGAGCTTGCTGTGCGCAGGTTGGCTGCCCCGTTTCCCACATTACAACAGTGACTGCACTCCAAAAGAACTTCATTGGCTGTAAAGCGCTTTGAGACGTCTGGTGGTCATGAAAGGCGCTATATAAATGCAAGTCTTTCATTCTTTTCTTTCTCTCCACCAACAGTGGTGAAGCCAAATCAGGGATAATAATGTAACAAGGTCTGTGTGTGACAGGGTGTCCCCCCGCAGGTTCTGCCTTACCCACGACAGCAAGTGAGGGAGGGCACGGCCAATACTCTGTCTCTATCTTAGCCGGAACGTTGGGGTCCGGAGGCTGCGCTGCTGGAAACTTGGACGATTCAATGATGAGGTCCTCGATATATTTACTCTGTGGTAGCACAGTTGATGGTTCTGCAACAAGAGTACAAAAACAAGTTATGGACTGGGGGGCTTCTGAACTTACCCGAGCTACTAGAACAAGCTACTTGCGTTGAGGCTGTGAGGAGTTCACACTGCAGGAAGGGGCAGGATCAACGAAGACGAGTTTGGGAGATGTGAGAATGTAGAGGTAATGTGTGCACTTGCGAGGATGCTCACAGGTTTGTGGCGTTGTTGAGTTGTGAGTGGCTTAGCCAGTCACGTGACATGCACAAGACTCAATAAAACCCCAGCCAGTTGGGTTCGGGGGATCCACAATGGGGCAGCTGGTTGTGAGCCTGGTGGATGAACTGGTAATGTGTAGCGTGATTGTTAAACCTTTGCTAATAAACCAACTAGTTCTTCATAGCAATGTGCTGCTATGAATTCTTAATCAAAGAATCTATGAAGCAAATACATTACAGTAGGAACAAAGATGACAGAAAGGAGCAAAGGATAGCGTGTGTGTGTGTGTGTGTGAGAGAGAGAGTGTGTGTGTGAGTGAGAGTGACTGTGTGTGTGAGAGAGAGAGACTGTGTGTGAGAGAGAGAGACTGTGTGTGAGAGAGACTGTGTGTGAGAGAGAGAGACTGTGTGTGTGTGTCACTGGTGTATAGACAGCCATAGGAACATAGGGTGACAAAACAGATAATAAGAATTACAAAATGGGAGTATGAAAAGAAACTTGCAAGGAATATTAAAATCAATACAGAAAACTTTTAAAATTATATTAAGAAAAAGAGGGTGGTTAAGAGCTCTTAAAAACAGATACAGTTGATACTGTAAATCATCATAGCTGGTCCCTTAAACGAGGATGACTTGCTTCCACATGAGTTCACAGATGTTTCAATGAAGAACCCGATATTCCAGTCCTGAACTCCAATTGAGGGGGTGGAAGAAGCCTGTGTGTGGATTTTTTTAACGTGGGGTGACCCGTTGCACATCAGCCACCACACGGGCTTGACAGAGCGAGGTCTTGGTCCAGTGGCAAGGGTTGAACCGGACGACTGGAGACCTGCTCTGCTGCACGGACCCAGTGCACACACATATCGCAGTGTGGGCTGGTTCCTCTATCCCCCATTTACTGGGGCCCCTCCCCCATCCCCCCATTTACTGGGGTCCCTCCCCTATCCCCCATTTACTGGGGCCCCTCCATAAATGAAAATAAGGAAATGACGGACATGTTGAGTAATTACTTTGCGTCAGTATTTACAGAAGAGGAAGAGGATAACATGCCGGACGTCCCATGAAACTAATATTGAATCAGGGACGGGGTCTCACCAAAAGTAACGTAAGCAAAATAATAGTAACAAAGAGAATAATGGCACTGAAGAGTAACAAATCCCAGGACCAGGTGGCTTCCATCCCAGGGTTTTAAAGGAAGTAGATGGGAACACTGCAGATACCTGAACTATAATCTCAAAGTTCTCTCAATTCAGGAATCGTTTCTTTGGATTGGAAAACTGCACATGTCACTCCGCTATTTAAGAAAGATGAGAGAGGGAAACCAGGCAATTATAGACCAGTTAACTGAACATCCGTTGTCGGGATTAAGGATAGAGTCTATAATTAAGGATAGGGTGACTGAACACCTTGAAAATGTTCAGCTGATCAGAGAGGGCCAGCACGGATTTGTAAAGGGTGGATCACGCCCGAAAACCTGACTGAATTTTTTGAAGAGGTGACTAAAGTAGTGGACAGAGGAATGTTTATGGATGTTACTTATATGGACTTCCAGAACGCATTTGATAAAGTCCCTCATACGAGTTTTAGCTAAGGGACTGGAGCACAAAAAAAAAAATCTAGTCTGACACTCCAGTGCAGTGCTGAGGGAGCGCCGCACTGCTGGAGGTGCCGTCTTTCGGATGAAACGTTAAACCGAGGCCCCGTCTGCTCTCTCAAATAGATGTAAAAGATCTCATGGCAATATTTTGAAGAACAGGGGAGTTATCCCTGGTGTCCTGGCCAATATTTATCCCTCAAGCAACATAACAAAAAAAACAGATTATCCGGATTATTGTGGGAGCTTGCTGTGCGCAAACTGGCTGCCACGTTTCGCACATTACAACAGTGACTACACTGCAAAAGTACTTAATTGGCTGTAAAGTGCTTTGAGATGTCTGGCAGTTGTGAAAGACACTATATAATGCAAGTCTTTCTTTCTTTCTTTAAAGTTGAAGCTGCTGGACTTGAAGGCAAATTATTGATCAGGTTAGGAAATTGGCCGGGCAGCAGGAGACACTCAAACACGTGGGCTTTTTTCTCACTCTGACAAATAATGGAAGTTGCATTCTGATTTCTCGGTTATGTTGACAACTATTGCCTGTCTTTCTAATATGAAGGAGAGTGTAATGTATGCTCCTGTGAGGATGCTCACAGGTTTGTAGAGCTGTTGCGTTGTGAGTGGCTTAGCCCGTCACGTGATGTTCACAAGACTCAATAAAACCCCAGCCAGTTGGGTTCGGGGGATCCACGATGGGGCAGGTGGTTGTGCGCCCGGTGTATGAACTGGTAATGTGTCGTGTGATTTATTAACAAAGTTTTATCAATCAACTAGTTCTTAATAGCAATGTGTTGGTATGAATTCTTAAGCAAAGAATCCATGAAGTAAATACATTACAGAGAGTAACAAACCACAACTGGCATTTAAATACAGTTTCTCGCAGCAAACCAACCCAAGGGGCTTTGCTGCGAGACCCGAGCAGGGATGGAAGTGGGACTAGGGGAAGTGACCACCAGCGCTGTCCAAGAGACAGACCTGCAGGAGGATTTTGAAGGCGGGGAGAGAAGCCGTGAGCTGAGGAGCTACAGGGAGCAGTTGCAGAGCGTGGGGAGAGATGTTTGAAGGCTGTGCCTGTGACGGTGCTACAGGGAGAGGGCGTTCATCAGAGGCAGTCCCTCGGAATCGAAGAAGCCTTGCTTCCACTCTTCAAATGAGTCCCGAGGTGGCTGAACAGTCCAATACGAGAGCCACAGTCTCTGTCACAGGTGGGACAGATAGTCGTTGAGGGAAAGGGTGGGTGGGACTGGTTTGCCGCACGCTCCTTCCGCTGCCTGCGCTTGATGTCTGCACGCTCTCGGCGACGAGATTCGAGGTGCTCAGCGCCCTCCCGGATGCACTTCCTCCGCTTAGGGTGGTCTTTGGCCAGGGACACCCAGGGGATGTCGCACCTTATCAGGGAGGCTTTGTGGGTGTCCTTGTAACGTTTCCGCTACCCACCTTTGGCTCGTTTGCCATGAAGGAGTTCCATGTAGAGCGCTTGGCTTTGGGAGTCTCGTGTCTGGCATGCGAACAATGTGGCCGGCCCAGCGGAACTGATCGAGTGTGGTCAGTGCTTCAATGCTGAGGATGTTGGCCTGGTCGAGGACGCCAACGTTGGTGTGTCTGTCCTCCCAAGAGATTTGTAGGATCTTGAGGAGACATCGTTGGTGGTATTTCTCCAACGACTTGAGGTGTCTACTGTACATGGTCCATGTCTCTGAGCCATACAGCGGCAATGTAGACCAATGATGGAAGGGCACAAGGTATAGGTCGGAGGCCTGGGGCTCTCAATGGTTGCAAGGTCAGAGAGTAGTGAGGCCAAGCACCGCTGTGGCTGGTGGGACGGGCTGCCACGTTGCAGACGTTTGATCTGAGCGACTCCATCGCGAAGGACGCCAGCAAGGGCGAGTGACATTAAGTGTAACTGGAGATGGCGGACATGCTACATCGGGACAGCCCAGGGAAAGGCAGCTCCTCTGTAGATGGGGAAATGCTGCAGAGTAATAACCCAAAGAGCAAACAAGAATATACTCTGAAATCGGAAGAAACAAATCAGACGTTACCATTCTGCTTGTAGATAGGACGCTTCATGTACATATTGGTGCCGATATCTGGGAATAAAACAAAATAATAATGTTGAAATGATCAGATTTGCTGCTGTGGCCACATTCACATTGTTTATGCCGGGATCCCATCCATCGTCCGCTGAAGTTACAGTGGTCTATGGGGACAATCCCTGGGGGAATACTTCAGTATTCTTGCACTAACTTCCTTTCTGCACAACTTTAACACAGGTGTAAAGGGGAATTCATGCAGTGTTTGCATCGGTTATGTTGTGTATGCAATATCTCGATAGACTGAATACTGTAAACTAACACAGGTACAAACCTGGCTCTACTTTATTCGGGCCAAAAGTGATTACATTACAAGGTGGCTGGTCTTTTATACCTGGGCCGTACACACTGCACACAGCCCAATGACCTCCGACAGTGGCGCCATCTGGTGGCTAGTAAACCCAAGCATACATATATACATGACGGGTTATAAACCTCTGGTGTATTGTCTGACTCCTGGTGAGCAACAGAATGGGCGGTAATGGAGATTATAGAGTCTGGTGGGGCTGAGTTTCAAATGTTTTAGCTTCTGATGACATCAAGAGTGAGAGCGGTTTTAATTCGAAGAGTTATGGAACTATCAGCCGTGGCTCAGTGGGTAGCACCCTCGCCTCTGAGTCAGAAGGTCGTGGGTTCAAGTCCCGCTCCAGAGACTTGAGCACATAATCCACCCCGACACCCCAGTGCAGTACTGAGGGAGCGCCGCACTGTCGGAGGGGCAGCGCTGAGGGAGCGCTTCACTGTCAGAGGTGCAGTGCTGAGGGAGCGCCGCACTGTCGGAGGGGCAGTACTGAGGGAGCGCTTCACTGTCGGAGGTGCAGTGCTGAGGGAGCGCTGCACTGTCAGAGGCGCAGTACTGAGGGAGCGCCGCACTGTCAGAGGCGCAGTACTGAGGGAGCGCCGCACTGTCGAAGGTGCAGTGCTGAGGGAGCGCTTCACTGTCAGAGGGGCAGTACTGAGGGAGCGGCGCACTGTCGGAGGGGCAGTACTGAGGGAGCGCCGCACTGTCGGAGGGGCAGTACTGAGGGAGCGCCGCACTGTCGGAGGGGCAGTACTGAGGGAGCGGCGCACTGTCGGAGAAGCAGTACTGAGGGAGCGCCGCACTGTCGGAGGTGCCATCTTTCAAATGAGACGTTAAACCGAGGCCCTGTCTGCTCTCTGAGGTGGATGTAAAAGATCCCATGGCACTATTTCGAAGAAGAGCAGGGGAGTTATCCCCGGTGTCCTGGCCAGTATTTATCCCTCAATCAACATAACAAAACAGATTATCTGGTCATTATCACATTGATGTTTGTGGGAGCTTGCTACGCACAATTTGGCTGCCGCGTTTCCCACATTACAACAGTGACTACACTTCAAAGGTATGTCATTGTCTTTTGAAAGTCCTGAGATCGTGAAAGGATCTATATAACTGAAAGTCTTTCTTTATCATAAGAAAAAAAGAAAAAAAAAAGACTTGCATTTATATAATCGTGACCTTGTATGTTGCGTTGGGTTATTCAAGGGGCTCAGCAAGAAATATGAAAGGTTTGCGAGTTGACGTCTTATTCTTCACACTCACTCCCTGAGCCTCCGAATGTGCCACCTGCTGCACTGAGCTCCAGGCCGGGCTCCCGGATTTGCTAAATCTACTCTTTAACATTGTAAGTAAGAGGCATGTCTGTTGCGGATCAGAGATCATTTTCGAAACCTTAAGGGTTCACCTAAAAAAAAAGATGCATCATAGTGAGAGAGCGAGAGACAGACAGATTTAGAGATAGAATAGAGCGAGAGCGAGAGACAGAGAGCGAGAGACCAAGTGAGACCGAGTGAGAGGCAGAGTGAGGGAGAGAGAGAGAGAGAGAGAGAGAGAGAGAGACAGACAGACCGAGCAGAGTGAGTGAGAGACAAACAGAGAAACAGACATAGAAAGAGAGAGACAGAGATAGAGGCATGTAGTTTAAAGTAAGACACTTGCTGTTTATGATATTCAATTGGTTGTAATTTGTCCTTTTGAAAATAAAATACTTTTTGATCTGCTATGAGCGAAGGATTGGAAAGATAAACTAGCTGCCTGATGCAGAGTTAGTGCTGACCCTGTGTGGTTAGTGTGAGTGTTCAGGAAATATTCGGGGAGGAAGCTGTGCCCTACCAGGTCTGTGGAAGTGGTGTGGGAGGCTCCCAGTAGATATGTAACTACGGCGACTACAGGCTGAGCCCACCAAGGATGCAGGAGATCGCTCATCCGTCCATTCCCGACTCTCTCTGTACATCATACACTGAAAGGAGAAAGAGCGGCAGACTTGAAGGACACATCCATCATCGTACGCTGTTTTTTTTTGTTATTTCCTGCCAACCTTTTAGGGAAGAAACGGTGCCAGAAGGGCAACACATTTTCATCGGATGCACAGATCCACCCCACTGCTAATCAACCAATGGTGACCGAGCGGGAACAGATCCAAGAATATTCCTGGCTACAAAATGGCCCAGAACCAGACTGAGGATTCCCCAACCAGGAGACCAATCATCGCATCTAGGTCCAAGGTCAGAAGCCCAATATTGGAGACCGAGACCAGTCAACGGGGAGATCAACAGCTGCAGGGCAGATGTTATAATTCTACATCAGGTGAGCTAGTTCTATCAGGGACAATGTGGGGAAATGTTAATCCCCCAAAACGGGAGGGTTTGGGTTGGGTGGGATGTTAAAATGTTAAATATCGCAAACCCGAACCCAACCTGACCCCAGCGTCCGCCACTTCCGGGTTTTCACGGCGGTGGGCCAGAGGCCGGGCAGCCAATCCGCTCGCAGGAGGCGGGCTGGTCATTTAAATATTTGAATGGGGCTGCGTACCTTTTCTCTCCATTTTAGGGTTAACCCCCGGCCCACCTGGTTTCCCGGGACTCGGGAAACGTGGCAGCGAAAGGGAGACGAGGCCTGCCGCATCCAGAAGGCAAGTGTCTTTCCAGCACTGTTTGTGGGCCTGGAGGAGCAGGACAAAGTGGAGAAGGAGTGGGGGTTAGTCCTGATAATAAAGGATGACATGAGGACAGTAATGAGAAAGCAGCTTGTCTTGCAAGATCAGGAAGTAGAACCAGTATGGGTGGAGATGAGAAATAACATGGGGCAGAAAACACTGGTGGGAGGAGCTTATACACCCTTAACAGTAGCTCTGCTGATGGACAGAGTATTAATTGTGGGCCGTCCCGATCTGTGTGAGAGCACCATCGCAGGTCGGGGCTATAAATAGAGCTGGAGTGCCAGGCCCTGGAATATCGTGGGGGGAGGTGCAGCGAATGAGGGTACGGGGCCCAGAAGAGCCCTGGGCCCAGAAGAGCCCTGGGCCCAGCCCACACTGTGCGACATGTTTGCGCACTAGGTCCGTGCAGCAGACCAGGTCTCCAGTCGTCCTGGTTCAACCCTTGCCACTGGACCAAGGCCTAGCTTGGTCAAGCACGTGTGGTGGCTGGTGTGCAACGGTCACCACATGTTTAAAAAATCCACCCACAGGCATCTTCCACCCCCTCAACTGGAGTTCAGGACTGGAACATGGGGTCCTTCATTGAAACATCTGTGAACTCGTGGAAGCAAGTCATCCTCGTTCGAGGGACCGCCTATGATGAATCAAGAAATAATAGGAGCTTGTAACAAAGGTAATGCAATATTCGTGGGTGACTATAATCTACATGTAAACTGGACAAATCAAATTGGCAAAAGAAGCTTGGAGGACAGGTTCATGGAATGTACTCGAGACAATTTCCCAGAACAATACGTCGTGGAACCAATCAGGAAAGAGTCTATTTTAGATCTTGTCGTGTGTAATGCGATGTGTCTTGTGTGATTCCAGGATGGCACATTGCCTCCCCAGTGCCAGGGTCAAGGATGTCACTGAGTGGGGGAGCATTCTGAGGGGGGGGGGGGGGGGGGGAGGGTGAACAGCCAGAGGTCGTGGTCCATATCGGCATCAACGACATGGGTCGAAAGAGGGATGAGGTCCTGCAGGCAGATTTTGGGGAGCTAGGAAAGAGACTAAAAAGCAGGACCCCAAAGGTAGTAATCTCTGGATTATTCCGGTGCCACGAAGTAGTTAGTATAGATATAAAAGAGGATAGAGCAGATGAATGCGTGGCTGGAGAGAAGGTGCAGGATGGAGGGCTGCAGATTCCTGGGACATTGGGACCGGTTCTGGGGGAGGTGGGACCTGTAGAGGCCGGACGGGTTGCACCTCACCAGAGCTGAGTTTGCTAGTGCTGTTGGGAAGAGTTTAAACTAATTTTGCAAGGGGATGGGCACCAGGATGTAGCATTAGAAAGGGGGAAACAAAGTGCTCAAAGGATTGGGAGAGAGAGATAGCACTAGAATAAGAAATAGTAAGATATTAGGTGAGGTCAGACTAAGAGAATACAACAAGGTCCAAGATAGGTTTACAGTGCATGTGTGTGAATGGAACGATGTCTCCGAAGATCCTGAAAATCCCCTGGGAGGACAGGCGCACCAACATCAGTGTCCTCGACCAGGCTAACATCCCCAGTATTGAAGCACTGACCACACTCGATCAGCTTCGCTGGGCAGGCCACATAGTTCGCATGCCAGATACGAGACTCCCTAAGCAAATGCTTTATGCGGAGCTCCTTCATGGTAAATGAGCCAAAGGTGGGCAGAGGAAACGTTATAAGGACACCCTCAAAGCCTCCCTGGTAAAGTGCAACATCACCACTGACACCTGGGAGACTCTGGCCGCAGACCGCCCGAGGTGGAGGAAGTGCATCCGGGAGGGCGCTGAGCTCTTCGAGTCTCAACGCAAGGAGCGTGACGAGGTCTGGCACAGGCAGCGGAAGGAGCGCGCGGCAAACCAGCCCCCGCTACCCCTTCTCCCGACGAATGTCTGTCCATCTGTAACAGGGCCTGTGACTCTCGTATCGGACTGTTCAGCCACCAAAGAACTCACTTTGGGAGTGGGGCAAGTCTTCCTTGATTCCGAGGGATTGCCTATGATGATGATGATGGATGATGTGAATGCACGAAAGTGTAGTAAATAAGGTTGGTGAGCTGCAGGCACAAATAGACACATGGGAATATGACATTGTGGCAATAACGGAGAAGGGCGCAAACAAGGGCAGGATTGGGTTTTAAATATTCCTGGATCTAAGCTTTAGGAAAGATAGGGAAGGAAAGAAAGGAGATGGGGTTGCACTATTGATTAAGGAGAATATTACAGTGCTGGAGAGAAAGGATGTCCTGGAGGGGTCAAGGACAGAATCTATCTGGTTATACAGTGGGAGCATGGATATGTGACAGGAAGCAGAGCTGTGGTGAATGGTTGTTTTTTGGACTGGAGGACGGTATACAGTGGTGTTCCCCAGGGGTTGGTATTACTGGGTTTCTTGATATATATTAATGACTTAGACTTGGGTGTACAGGGCACAATTTCAAAATTTGCAGATGTCACAAAACTTGGAAGTATAGTGAACAGTGAGGAGGGGAGTGATAGACTTCAGGAAGATATAGACAGGCTGGTCGAATGGGCGGACATGTGGCAGATGAAATTTAACGCAGAAAAGTGTAAAGTGATATATTTTGGTAGGAAGAACGGAGAGAGGCAATATAAACTAAAGGGTACAATCCTAAAGCGGGTGCATAAAGAGAGAGATCTGGGGGTATATGGGCACAAATCGTTGAAGGTGGCAGGGCAGGTCAAGCAAGCAGTTTAAAAAAAAAAGCTTACGGGATCCTGGGCTTCATAAATAGAGGCATAGAGTACAAATGATGAATGTTTACAAACACCGGTTCGGCCTCAACTGGAGTATTGTGTCCAATTCTGAGCACCGCACTTTAGGAAGGATGTGAAGGCCTTAGAGAGGGTGCAGAGAAGATTTACGAGAATGGTTCCAGGGATGAGGGATTTCAGTTACGTGGATAGACTGGAGAAGCTGGGGTTGTTCTCCTTGGAGCAGAGAAGGTTGAGAGGAGATCTGACTGAGGTGTTCAAAATCATGAGGAGTCTAGACAGAGTAGAGAGAGAGACTGTACCTATTTGAAGAGTCAAGAACCAGAGGACACAGATTTACGGTGATTGGCAGAAGAACCAAAGACGACATGAGGAAAAACTTTTTTAAGCAGCGAGTGGTTAGGATCTGGAATGCGCTGCCTGAAAGGGTGGTGGAGGCAGATTCAATAATGGCGTTCAAAAGGGAATTGGATAAGTATCTGAAGGAAACCATTTTGCAGAGCTACGGGGACAGGGCGGGGAAGTGGGACTCGCGGAGGTGCTCTTGCAGAGAGCCGGCACGGGCTCGACGGGCCGAATGGCCTCCTTCCATGCTGTAACCGTTCTCTAATTCTATGATTCTCAGTATCCTACCATTTATTGTGTGTTCCCTTGCCTTTTTAGCCCTCCCCAAATGCATTTCCTCACACTTCGACAGATTGAATTCCATTTGCCACTTTTCTGCTCACCTGACCAGTCCATTGATGGACAGCTATATTCCTCACTATCAACCACACGGCCAACTTTTGTATCATCAGCAAACTTCTTAATCATGCCTCCTACAATGATCTAAATGATTGATATATATAACACAACAGGCAAGGGATCTAGTACTGAGCCCTGTGGAAACTCACTGGAAACAGCCTTCCAGTCACAAAAAAACCCATTGACCATTTGCTTCCTGCCACTGAGCCAATTTTGGATCCAACTTTCCCTTGGATGCCATGGGCCTTTACTTTTGTGACCAACCTATCATGTGGGGTCCTGTCAAAGGCCTTGTTAAAATTCATGTAGACTACATCAAACACGCTACCCTCATCGACCCTCCTTAAAAAATGGAATCAATTTAATCAACACGACTTTCCTGTAACAATCCATGCTGCCTGGCCTTGACTAATCTCTGCCTCTATAAAGATTTATCCTGTCCCTCAGAATTTTTTTCAATAATTTTCCCACCACCGAGGTTAGGCTGACTGGCCAGTAATTACTCGGTATATCCCTTTCTCCCATTTTAAACAAAGGTACAATGTTAGCAGTTCTCTGGCACCATGGTGAGAGCCTCTGCTATTTCCTCCCTTGCTTCTCTTAACCACCATGGATACATTTCATCCGTGCCTGGTGATTTATCTACTTTCAAAGATGCTAAACCCCTTAATATTTCCTCTCTATGTTTATCCCTTCTAATATTTCACACTCTTCCGCCTTAACTACAACGTCTGCATCATCCTTCTCTTTTGTCAAGATAGTCATTAAGAACCCTATGTATGTCTTTCGCCTCCACACACAGGTTACCTAATAAGCCCTATTTTTCTTTAGTTATCCTCTTGAGCTTTATTTATTTATAAAACGTATTTGGGTTTACCTTGATTTTACATGCCAATATTTTTTCATGCCCTCTCATTGTTTTCCTAATTTCCTTTTTAATTACAATAAATTAATTTAATAAAAAGTGAGCTAGTGTGCACCATCTACAAGACGCACTGCAGCAACTCGCCAAGGCTTCTTCGGCAGCACCTCCCAAACCCGCGACCTCTAGAAGGACAAGGGCAACAAGCGCATGGGAACACCACCACCTCCAAGTTCTCTTCCAAGTCACACACCATCCCGACTTGGAGAATATCGCCGTTACTTCATCGTCGCTGCGTCAAAATCCTGGAATTCCCTCCCTAACTGCACTCTGGAAATACCTTCACCACAAGGACTGCAGTGGTTCAATAAGGAGGTTCATCACCACCTTCTCAAGGGCAGTTAGGGACGGGCAATAATTGCCAGCCTTACCAGCGACACCCACATCCTGTGAATGAATTTAAAAAAGCTAGTTCTATCAGTCAATCATTCTACTTGTCAACTTACCTCAGGATAGGTGAGCGGTGACATTGGTCGTGGTGAGTGCTGCAGGAAGAAATGCCATTGCGGTGATTAAAATATTGTTTTAACAGCGGCGACACATTTAAATACAACAACTCGCACAAAACTAGGACCCCCAAATCTACCATTCACTGCTGAGCTCGGAGTTCAACGAATGCTTAATAGTCACAAAGGGTCTGCTACATTGGACAACCAATTGTAAAATGTACCATAATGGACCCAGTTTTGGTTATTCCATTAATGGTCCGACACTAGCTTCAGACGTCCCTACAATGGGAAAGTATGTGTAGCATGCTCTTGCTGAATAATTTCACTATGTCACAACATGTTAACTTCGAGATGATTTCTGTAACTTATGAGGAAAGGTTGAGGAGGTTGGGCCTCTACTCATTGGAATTCAGAAGATTGAGAGGTGATCTTATCGAAACGTATAAGATTATGAGGGGGCTTGACAAGGTGGATGCAGAGAGGATGGTTCCACTGATGGGGGAGACTAGAACTAGAGGGCATGATCTTAGAATGAGGGGCCGCCCATTTAAAACAGAGATGAGGAGAAATTTCTTCTCTCAGAGGGTTGTAAATCTGTGGAATTCGCTGCCTCAGAGAGCTGTGGAAGCTGGGACATTGAATACATTTAAGACAGAAATAGGCAGTTTCTTAAACGATAAGGGGATAAGGGGTTATGAGGAGCGGGCGGGGAAGTGGAGCCGAGTCCATGATCAGATCAGCCATGATCTTATTGAATGGTGGAGCAGGCTCGAGGGGCCATATGGCCTACTCCTGCTCCTATTTCTTATGTTCTTATGTAACATTAGTGTCCAAAAGATGAACTGTTTGTATAAAATTCCTGTACATTATTTTAGCATAAGAGTTAATTGGCGAGATGAAATCAGTAGATGGAGGAAGCTTACACAAAACACACTGGATGTGTGTCATGATGTCCAACATGGACCCACACAGCTCTCCCCATTATTGTACAAATCACAGGAAATTCATGTTAAGAAACAAATGTGCTGCATTTCTCCCCCCATTCCCTCCATTTTCTGTGTCTGTTGCATCCTGTCTGAAGCACTGGCTCACTGCCAATCCTACAGGCCTCCCCCCACAGTGGCCGCCCTTTGCCCAGACACAGAGTGCTGACAGAAACATACAATGTCCGAAGTGCGTCACTGGATGCAGACCAGGCTCATTGTTCCGTCCCCAGCTCAGGGCACTCTGCAGCAGCAACCGGCAATGCTGAGCTGGACAGCCAATCAGACGAAAAGCTGGGATCTCCCGCTACAATTACTGCAGAGCAGCAATCAGCAATGCTGAGCTAGATAGCCAATCAAGAGCTAAGCTGCAATCTTCCTGACCAATTACTGTAGTGCAGCAATCAGCAATGCTGAACTAGATAGCCAATTAGGAGTTAAGCTCGGAAAATCCTATCCAATCTCTATAGAGCCGCAATTGGCAACGCTCAGCTAGAGAGCCAATCAGGGGGTAAGCTGATATCTTCCTAACCAATCACTGTAGAGCAGCAAACAGCAATGCTAAGCTAGATAGCCAATCCAGTAGAGTACAAGTTGGAGTTAGGTCCTGTGGTGACTGAAAGGGGCCTTCAACAGGGCAATGGTGTATAAACAGTAAATAATTGACCTTGGCTGTAAATATGGATGTTGAGAAAGGACAGGACTGGAATCAGCCAGCGTGTCGCCTTGCAGTTTCACAGCCGCCGACACTTGCTGCCAAGGTTCACAAGAAGAGTGGTCATTTTGGCTGAAGTACAGGGGCCTCCAAGTTCTTCAACACTCAGCACTTTCAGCACAGCAGGGGAACTAATAAATACAACTCTTTACTTTAACAACAATGGTTCATGGAGATGGTGTAGTGCTGTACCTCTGCAGAACCCTGTGGCTCTGGTCTTTCTGCACAGAAGTAGCTGTAATGTGGTTCGTAGATCATTAGGTCTGGCCGCTCAATGTTCAATATCGCCTTGTCTTTAGGGATTGCCGCCAGCTCCTTGTAGGGCAGCGTCTGGTTATCCATCTTAGCCTGTAGATCAGGAGGAGAGAATTACTGCAGCTCGCTCTACTTTGCTTTAATATTTGTTTAAAATATCAAGTACCTTAGAAGACCTTGTGCTGAAATGAGACCATGTGTCAGCAGCACATCAGCACCGAGCACCTTCTCTCTCCTGTTTGTACTGGAGTTAGTGCCCGCGGCTCCTGACCGGTACATCATACAGTCAGCAGCATCTGGGGGGCATGGGGGTCGGGGATAGTGGGGGGAGGGGAGGGGAGGGGAGGGTGATGGGGAAGAGGGGATAGCGGGGGAGGGGAGGGGAAGGGGGGGATGGAGCGGTGAGAGGAGGAGAAGGGAGGGCAGGAGAAGGGAAGGAGGAAGGGGAGGAAAGGCAGGAGAGGGGCAAGGGGAAGGAAGGGGAGGTGTGGGAGAGCGCAGGGGTGGAGAGGAGGGGAGGGTGCCAGGAGAGTGGAGTGGGGGGGAGGAGAGATGGGGGAAGGGAGTGGAGGGGGAGGAGGGTGCAGAGTGGAGTGGGGGGAGGGGAGGGGAGGGGAGCGGGAAAGGAGGGGAGTGAGGGGAGCAGAGATGGGTGGAATGGAAGGAAGGGGAAGGACGGTGCAGAGTGGAGTGAGGGGGGGAGGAGAGATGGAGGGGAAGTGGGGGGAGGGGGAAGGGGGAGGGGGAAGGGGGAGGGGGAAGGAGATTGGAGTGGGGGAGGGGAGGGGAGGGGAGGGGGGGAAGGAGATGGGGGAAGGAGATGGGGGAAGGGAGTGGAGGGGAGGGGGAGGAGGGGGAGGGGGAGGGGGGAGAGGTGTCCCACGAGGTGAGTTGTGATCTCCCCTGCCCTGGGCTGTACCCGCTGCCCTTCCTTGAAACCCCATCCCAGCAACAAACCAACTCACTGGCGCGTCTCCCCTCAGTGCCAGCCGTCCGAACCTCCGCCCACGCCCGCTGATCAGTTGCAACTTTGGCCCACTGCAGGCGGCGGCTGACCGACAGTGAGTGGATGAGGCCCAGGAGTTAAAATCACC
Organism: Pristiophorus japonicus; assembly: GCF_044704955.1. Taxonomy (NCBI): domain Eukaryota; kingdom Metazoa; phylum Chordata; class Chondrichthyes; family Pristiophoridae; genus Pristiophorus; species Pristiophorus japonicus. Next base: position 61,426,839 of record NC_091998.1, on the reverse strand, counting down.
TGGGCCCGAAACCCACGTGGGGTTAAAATAGAGCCCGCCCGTCCCATTGCTCGGGTGATGTTCTCAAACCAGCGGAGCTTGGAATTCTCGCTGGTCACTCTTTTGGTTTCAGCGGTTCGTGCTGCCACAGTGGTGTCATCACTTTGGACCACTGGCTCTCGAAACAGATTCTAGAACTGTTTATCTACAAACTGAAACTCCACAACACGATATAGAAAGAGTCATCAAATCTGTCTGACTCTTGATAAAAATGATTTTTCAGCCATTGCTGTATCAGCTTCCTCCGACAGAATGAAGCAAGAAAACATCTGCAACAGCAAGGTAATGGGCCAACATCTGCACACAGCAAGATAATGGGCCAACATCTGCACACAGCAAGGTAATGGGCCAACATCTGCACACAGCAAGGTAATGGGCCAACATCTGCACAGCAAGATAATGGGCCAACATCTGCACACAGCAAGGTAATGGGCCAACATCTGCACACAGCAAGGTAATGGGCCAACATCTGCACAGCAAGATAATGGGCCAACATCTGCACACAGCAAGGTAATGGGCCAACATCTGCACACAGCAAGGTAATGGGCCAACATCTGCACAGCAAGATAATGGGCCAACATCTGCACACAGCAAGATAATGGGCCAACATCTGCACACAGCAAGATAATGGGCCAACATCTGCACACAGCAAGATAATGGGCCAACACCTGCACACAGCAAGGTGATGGGCCAACACCTGCACACAGCAAGGTGATGGGCCAACACCTGCACACAGCAAGGTGATGGGCCAACACCTGCACACAGCAAGATAATGGGCCAACATCTGCACACAGCAAGATAATGGGCCAACATCTGCACACAGCAAGATAATGGGCCAACATCTGCACACAGCAAGATAATGGGCCAACATCTGCACACAGCAAGATAATGGGCCAACATCTGCACACAGCAAGATAATGGGCCAACATCTGCACACAGCCAGGTAAACCGCCCCGTCACCTGGGAGAGCTCGGTACTTACGCATATTGTCGAGCCCGGAGATCCAGGGGCACTCAATGGGCGATTGGAACGGACAATTCCGGGCGATGTCTGAGACTGCTGTGACTTGAAGTAGAGGAAGAGAAAGAGTGTTGTGAGGATGAGTGGAAGTTGGACGTAGCTGTAGTTCATCACCCTATCAACACCAACCCGGGGAGTCCCCAGGAGTGTGTCAGTATTTACAGGGGGTCCCCGGGAGTGTATCAGCATTTACAGAGGGTCCCCGGGAGTGTCGGTAGTTACAGGGGGTCCCCGGGAGTGTGTCGGTATTTATAGGGGGGGATCCCCAGAAGTGTGTCAGTATTTACATCGGGGTCCCCGGGCATGTGTCAGTATTTACAGGGGAGTCCCCGGAAATGTATCAATATTTACAAGGGGGCCCCGGGAGTGTGTCGGTATTTGCAGGAGGTCCCCGGGAGTGCGTCGGTATTTACAGGGGGCCGGCCCCCTGGAGTATGTCGGTATTTACAGGGGGGTCCCCGGGAATGTATCAGTATTTACAGGGGGTCCTCGGGAGCATGTCAGTATTTACAGGGGGGGTCCCCAGGAATGTATCAGTATTTGCAGGGGACCCCGGGAGTGTATCAACACTTACAGGGATCCCCGGGAGTGTATCAGCATTTACTGGGGGTCACCAGGAATGTGTCAGTATTTACAGGGGGGTCCCCTGGAGTGTGTCAGTATTTACAGGGGAGTCCCCGGGAGTGTGTCAGTATTTACAGGGGGTCCCCGGGAATGTATCAGTATTTACAGGGGGTCCCCAGGAGTGTGTCGGTATTTACAGGGGGTCCCCTGGAGTATGTTGGTATTTACATGGGATTCCCGGGAGTGTGTTGGTATTTACAGGGGGTCCTCGGGAGTGGTTCGGTATTTACAGGGGGTTCCCGGGAGTATTTACAGGAGGGCACGGGAATGTATCAGTATTTACAGGGGGACCCCGGGAGCGTATCAGTTTTTACAGGGGAGGTCCCCGGGAGTGTATCAGCATTTACAGGGGGTCCCCGGGAGTATGTCGGTATGCACAGGAGGTCCCCGGGAGTGTGTCGGTATTCACAGGGGGTTCCCGGGAGTGTGTCGGTACTTACAGCGGGAGGGGTCCCCGGGAGTGTATCAGTATTTACAGGGGGTCCCCGGGAGTGTATCAGTATTTACAGGGGGTCCCCGGGAGTGTGTCAGTATTTACAGGGGGTCCCCGGGAGTGTATCAGTATTTACAGGGGTTCCCCGGGAGTGTGTCAGTATTTACAGGGGGTCCCCGGGAGTGTGTCAGTATTTACAGGGGGTCCCCGGGAGTGTGTCAGTATTTACAGGGGGCCCCCGGGAGTGTGTCAGTATTTACAGCGGGAGGGGTCCCCGGGAGTGTGTCAGTATTTACAGCGGGAGGGGTCCCCGGGAGTGTGTCAGTATTTACAGGGGGTCCCCGGGAGTGTGTCAGTATTTACAGGGGGTCCCCGGGAGTGTGTCAGTATTTACAGGGGGTCCCCGGGAGTGTGTCAGTATTTACAGGGGGTCCCCGGGAGTGTGTCAGTATTTACAGAGGGTCCCCGGGAGTGTGTCAGTATTTACAGGGGGTCCCCGGGAGTGTGTCAGTATTTACAGAGGGTCCCCGGGAGTGTGTCAGTATTTACAGGGGGCCCCCGGGAGTGTGTCAGTATTTACAGGGGGCCCCCGGGAGTGTGTCAGTATTTACAGGGGGCCCCCGGGAGTGTGTCAGTATTTACAGGGGGCCCCCGGGAGTGTGTCAGTATTTACATGGGGTCCCCGGGAGTGTATCAGTATTTACAGGAATCTCCACATACAGAGGTGATTGAAAGCCACCCGTTAAGCCAACGTATTCCTGTAGGAGGCAGTCTTGTCCCAGCATGCTGGGGAGCAGGTTCTGCCTTACCACACGCAGTGTTGCAGATCTCGGTTGCCAGGCCATTGAACTGCTGCTGGAAGCAGTGAGCTGGGACCAGGGGCCTCAGAGAGAGGATGAATCGGGGTGGGGGGGGGGGGGGCGGGGGTCGGATCTCTGGCAGCTGGTTCAGAATCACAACAGATCACAGCAACTGCGTGAAGGCAAGGCAGCAGATGTTCGAACATCCTTCGTGGCACAACCTTCCGAGAAGTCAGCAGCCCCCTGTTACATTGCACACACATAAAATCTCTGCTTATAAACATACCTTTTGCATGTTTTCAGTTGCAGTGACTCTAACTGATCTTCTGACGTGCCTGCCGCAAGAGAAGAGGTATTGTTAATTTTACAATTCCTACGTCTGTTTCGTATCTACCCTCTCAAATCGTTTTGTCATTTCAAACACCTCAACCTTATCAACTCGAGGGAATACAAACCAAGTTTATGCAACCTTTAACCCTCCAAGTCCCGGTATCATACTGGGGAATCTGTGTGGCACCCGCTCCAAGGCCGGTACGTTCTTCCTGAGGTGACCACAACTAAACACAGAGCTCCAGACGGGGTTCACTAAGGTTCTGTACAACTGAAGCATCTGTGTATGTGCACTTTGCAGAACTTCCCAACACAAGTCTGTACAGGGACGTGACACTCTGTCCAGTGTGTGTGTGTGTGTGTATATATACAGGACTGTGTCCTCCTCGGTCCTGTATGTGTGTGTACAGGACTGTGTCCCTCTGTCCTGTGTGTACAGGAGTGTGACCCTCTATCTCGTGTGTGTGTGTGTGTGTGTGTGTGTGTACAGGACTGTGTCCCTCTGTCCTGTGTGTGTGTACAGGAGTGTGACCCTCTGTATCGTGTGTGTGTGTACAGGAGTGTGTCCCTCTATCTCGTGTGTGTGTGTGTGTGTGTGTGTACAGGACTGTGTCCCTTTGTCCTGTGTGTGTGTACAGGAGCGTGTTCCTCTGTCCTGTGTGTGTGTGTGTGTGTGTATAGGAGCGTGTCTCTCTGTCCTGTGTGTGTGTGTACACGAGCGTGTCCCTCTGTCCTGTGTGTGTGTGTGTGTGTGTATACAGGAGCGTGTCCCACTGTCCTGTGTGTGTATATACAGGGACGTGTCCCTCTGTCCTGTGTGTACGTACAGGGACGTGTCCCTCTGTCCTGTGTGTGTGTGTGTACACGAGCGTGTCCCTCTGTCCTGTGTGTGTGTGTGTGTATATATATACAGGAGAGTGTCCCTCTGTCCTGTGTGTGTGTGTGTGTGTGTGTGTGTGTGTATATACGGGAGAGTGTCCCTCTGTCCTGTGTATGTGTGTACAGGAGAGTGTCCCTCTGTCCTGTGTGTGTGTATACAGGAGAGTGTCCCTCTGTCCTGTGTGTGTGTGTGTGTATATACAGGGTCATGTCCCTCTGTCCTGTGTGTGTGTGTGTGTATATACAGGAGTGTGTCCCTCTGTCCTGTGTGTGTGTGTGTACAGGAGAGTATCCCTCTGCCCTGTGTATGTGTGTGTACAGGAGAGTATCCCTCTGTCCTGTATGTGTGTGTGTGTGTGTGTGTACGGGAGAGTGTCCCTCTGTCCTGTGTATGTGTGTACAGGAGAGTGTCCCTCTGTCCTGTGTGTGTGTGTACAGGAGGGTGTCCCTCTGTCCTGTGTGTGTGTGTACAGGAGGGTGTCCCTCTGTCCTGTGTGTGTGTGTGTGTGTACAGGAGGGTGTCCCTCTGTCCTGTGTGTGTACAGGAGGGTGTCCCTCTGTCCTGTGTGTGTGTGGACAGGGGCTGACCATCTGGACCGATCAGGAGTGACTAACATTTTTTTCAAAATACTTTCAAATAAAATATTATTTCGGGCAAGTGATAACATTTCAATAAATGGACTGAAGCATTTCTGTGACTTGCGAGCAGGCAGGCTCTGTGATCTGTTGAGTTAACTCTCCGAACCCTTCTCCGAGGGCTCACTATCCATTCCTCTTCCCCTCGGAAAGACTTTGTGATAAAGGAACTGAAATGGTTCACGAGGTGGCGAGTGTTGGTGCTGCTGTAACTGTGCTCAATTCGCCTCACTAAAGGACGAGAACTCTTGCATTGTGAATGTAGTGGTGCAGATTGGCGACACATAGCGTACCAGTTATATGTTGGACATCAGTGCATTCTGAAAACCTGGCTCCTCGGACATGCTGCACACACTGCGTGATTCTTTCCTCTCTGTGGGTGAAAACAACGTGTTAATTTCTCTGATTTTATTCCTCATTTGAGAAACTGATCACCCTGTGGGGCTCACAAGGAATCTACGGATCGTTTCCTGTCACTACCCAAATTTAAGGACATGCTTATTTGTACTACAAAAATTGCCACATGCTCAACCCTTTGTCTATGATTGGTCCCCTTGGAGGATAAGCCACACCCTGAAGTTTCACAGGAATGTGTAACTGGAAGCGCCCATCCAAAGGTCTCACTGACTTTGCAAATTGTAACTCGATCCACTTTGACTTCCTGAAGCGACAGAGGACAGAGCTCCCCAGAAGACAGCAAGGGCCAACCAAAATAGATGGGGCAGGCATTGTGTATGTATTATTAATGGCTTTATTGGGAATAGTGAAAGTATTGTGACTTCCAGATATCATCCACTCCGACGATGTGCCATGTAGGGGGTCGGAAGAACGTGATCCGTCTTATCCCGCCCCCCACCCCAAACACACCACCACAACACCTGGTGTCTCTCTCCCCCCAGCCTCTCTCTCTCTCTCTCTCTCTCTCTCCACCCCCCCCACCCAGTCTCTCTCCACCCCCCCACCCCGTCTCTCTCTCTCCCCCCCTCTCTCCACCCCCCCACCCCGTCTCTCTCTCTCCTCCCCACCCCAGTCTCTCTCTCCACAACCACCTCTCTCTCTCCCCCCACACCCCCACACCATCTCTCTCTCTCTCTCCCCCTCTCCCTATACTTCGTCTCTCTCCTCCCAGACTCTCTCCCACCCCGCCCCCAGCCCCCAGCCTGTCTCTTCCTCTCTCCACCCTCTCTCTTTCTCTCTTCCCCCTCATCCTCTATCTACCCCCCTCCCCCCAGCCTCTCTCCCCACCACACCCCCACGAGCTTCTCTCTCTCCCCTCCTCCCTCAGCCTCTCTCTCCCCCCCACCCACCTCCTCTCTCCCCCCCCCTCGCTTTCTCGCCCACAACCACCAAGTCTCTCTCTCTCTCCCCCCCACCCTCTCCCTCTCTCCCCACCCCCCCCACCCACCCTCTCCCTCTCTCCCCACCCCCTCCCTCTCCCTCTCTCCCCACCCTCCCTCTCTCCCCACCCCCCACCCTCTCCCTCTCTCACC
>NC_091998.1:61288237-61420388 GCF_044704955.1 Pristiophorus japonicus | reverse complement strand
CCCCCAATCTCTTTCTCCTCACCTCCCCCAGTCTCTCTCTCCCCCGCCCCAGTCTCACTCTCTCTCTCCCCCCCCGCCCCAGCCTCTCTCTCTCCTCCCACCACCCCACCCAGCCTTTGTCTCCAGCCCATCTCTCACCCCCCCAGCCTCTCTCTCCTCCCCCCGCAACATCTCTCTCTTTCTCCCCAGACTCTCTCTCCTCCCCGCCCCTCCCCAGTCTCTCTCTCCCTCTCTCTCTCTCGCCCCCCCTCCCGAGCCTTGCTCTCTCCCCCCCCCCCCCACTCCCCAGCCTCTCTCTAGTCCCACCCCTCCAGCCTATCTCTCACCTCCCCCTCCCCCACCCTCTCTCTCCTTCACCCCCAACATCTCTCTCATCACCCCCCAGTCTCTCTCTCTTCCCCACCCCATCAGTCTCTCACTCTCTCCACTCTCACTCAGTCTCCCCGCCCGACCCCCCAGCCTCGCTATCGGGCCTATGCTTACCGCTCTCGGGCCAGGCAGGCAGCGGGGAGGGAGTCGGAGCTTCTCGGCACCACGCGCATGGAATGATTCAGGCCGGGAGGGGGGGGCGTGGCTCAACAGGGGCGGGGCTTGCCTCCTGTCAAAAAAAGTGCAGTGCAAATAGTTACATCGCAAATTTAACTCTATTAATGTGTTAGCTGTGGTTCAGTGGGTAGCACTTTCACCTCTGAGTCAGAAGGTAAAGGGGTTCAAGTCCCACTCGGAAACATGAGCTCACACTCGAGGCTGACACTCCAATGCAGTGCTGAGGGAGCAGTAGACTGTCAGAGGGGCAGTACTGAGGGAGTGCCGCACTGTCGGAGGGGCAGTACTGAGGGAGTGCCGCACTGTCGGAGGGGCAGTACTGAGGGAGTGCCGCACTGTCGGAGGGGCAGTACTGAGGGAGTGCCGCACTGTCGGAGGGGCAGTACTGAGGGAGTGCCGCACTGTCGGAGGGGCAGTACTGAGGGAGTGCCGCACTGTCGGAGGGGCAGTACTGAGGGAGTGCCGCACTGTCGGAGGGGCAGTACTGAGGGAGTGCCGCACTGTCGGAGGGGCAGTACTGAGGGAGTGCCGCACTGTCGGAGGGGCAGTACTGAGGGAGTGCCGCACTGTCGGAGGGGCAGTACTGAGGGAGTGCCGCACTGTCGGAGGGGCAGTACTGAGGGAGCGCTGCACTGTCGGAAGGGTAGTACTGAGGGAACACAGCATTGTCAGAGGGACAGTACTGAGGGAGTGCTGCGTTTTCTGTGTGGTGGTACTGAGGGAGTGAGAACTGTCGGAGTGTCCGCCTTTTGGATGAGATGTTAAACCGAGGCCCCGTCACAGTGGATGCTGACAATCTCACGATACTATCCCGACGAACTCCCATCCCTCAACCAAAGCTATTAGTGACGAGAGGGGCAGCAAAAGAGTGAGGAGAATCTCAGGGAGTGGTTGAGATAAAGGCAATCTGATTCAGGCAGGTTCAGACGGATGGGAAATAGTGGGGCTCCAGCAAAGAACTGGGACAGACACGTTTGGCAGAACAGGCTCCTTGTTTGATATAAACCGAGGTTCTATATGATATTTACATGGATAAATTAGGTCAGATTCTGCTCAGGTATGACCTTCAGCATCGAGAATTCCACAATAAGGGGTATAAATATGGGACAGGGTAGACATTGCATTAACCCTTTATAGAAAGAACATCCATTTATCTACAGCACCTTTCATGGCCTTAAGACGTCCCAACGATTTAGTGCATCTCTTGTGTCTGGGGGCACTTGCTCCAGTTTCCCTGTTTGGCACCTATAGATCCCAGTGTGTGAGGTGAACTAAATAAGCACGTGACTGGGAGAGCAGTAACTTCGCTGGGATTGCTCGGGCATAGCGAGTTCCCTATCTCAGCCGTGAAGTTAGTGAGAGACACAGAAACAGAAGATGATCAATGTAATGTATTTGCTTCATGGGTTCTTTATTTAAGAATTCGTAGCAACACATTGCTATTAAGAACCAGTTGGTTTACTGGCAAAGGTTTAACAATCATACTACACATTACCAGTTCATCCATCGTGGATTCCCCGAACTCAACTGGCTGGGGTTTTATTGAGTCTTGTGAACATCACGTGACTGGCTAAACCACTCCCAAATCAACAGCTCTACAACTATTTTGTAAATCAATAATCAAGTGCCCCCTTCTTAAAATGGCACTAAAACCGACAAATTAACCAATAAAACGTTTTAATCGGTCAAATTAAAATTTGGTTCCCGGGGGTGATGATGCACTCCAGTCCCTCCGGCGCCCACCTCTTGCGGAAGGCCGCGAGCGTACCGGTGGACACCGCGTGCTCCATCTCCAGGGACACCCTGGCTCGGATGTAACCGCGGAAGAGAGGCAGGCAGTTGGGCTGAACGACCCCCTCGACCGCCCGCTGCCTGGACCGGCTGATGGTCCCCTTGGCCGTGCCCAGGAGCAGTCCTACGAGGAGGCCCTCGGACCTGCCCACTCCCCTCCGCACAGGGTGCCCAAAGATCAGGAGTGTGGGACTGAAGTGCAACCAGAATTTGAGGAGCAGCCCCTTCAAATATTGGAAGAGGGGCTGCAACCTCGCACATACAACATAGACATGGAACACGGACTCCTCCAGACCTCAGAAATTGCAGGCAGCCTGGGAGCCTGTGAACCGACTTAAAAACTTATTGCTTGGGACTGCTCTGTGCAACACCCTCCAGGCCAAGTCCCCAATAAATGGAGGAATCCCGCGTCAAGGGCACTCCATTGGGGACCCCGCCTCCTCCGGACGGCAAGATGGTGCGCCATGGCGTTTCCGGATGGCAGACGAGGATGGCAATGTGGAGAGAGCAAGAGCAGCCCGTACAGGAAACCCCTCCGCGCAGAACTGGAAGGCACGGAGGGGATTTCCCGGAGGAGGCTCAAGTTGTGAGACGTGGCTCCCGAGGGAGGTTTCGGGGCTTGGCGCCGATGAGGAATTCTGTAAACCTGTGAGCGTGCTCATAGATACATACATTACAATCACTTCCCGGTGTGGCGGGAGGGAGAGACGAGAAGCTCAGAGGTGGAGTGACCTCTCATACTTCGGAGCAGGTGCTTTGAAGAGTGACAGGAGCCAGCTCCAGTGGCCAGAGGACAGTGAGCAAATGGTGCTCAGTCAGCGGAAACAAAAAGCGCTGGAAGATGCACGAGGGAGGGAGTGAAACAAAACATACGCAGGAAGTAAAAGGGATTAGAGTTGAAGGAGAAGGCAAGCAGTGTAACAGCTCCCCGTTGTCAATGTCCAGTGAGCTGCAGGAAAGGCCCACAGTGAGGTGCCTTTTCAGTAAGCACTATCTTGCCTGAAAATACATCAACATTCTGGAGCGCAGCTTTTGGCATGATGCCTGCTGTGCAATTCATGTGACAGATAAACACTGCCCACCCCTCTCCGTTATTGCTGTGCTAGACCTTTTAATTATTACCAGGCTTAGCGAATGGCAGCATGGGCCCCCAATTGTGCATTGTGGTCACGGTGCATTGTGTTGAACTGCTGGACTCTGGAACAGGATTTTCCTCTCCATTGTCCGCCCCTCTCCCCGGCTGACAGTGTTTTGCTGACACACGGACCACATTTTGCTGAAACATTCTCTCATTAACGCTCAACACCAACCAATCGAAATTACGTTCCTTCCACACGGCTGAGAGCTCACAGTCGCCGGCCTTGAAATCTGTTGAGGCCGTGCCCATTCTACAGGCATGAAATGGAGGCCGCATGAAATATGGCGGGTGGCGCGCGCATGTTACACACTGGAGAGGCGCCGCCGGCCATATTGGTAAAGGCTGAAGTATAGGCGTCCAGGGCCCGTACCTGAAACCGACCCTTTGCAAAGGCAAAGGAAACGCCTGTTTCAGGACCCTTCCCCAAACAGGGCAGCTCGGAGAGCAGACGCAGGGCCTGCTGTGTTCAGGATAATCTGGCCTACATTTGGCCAAACTGATGGTCCTTAAAGGGTCCGCTGGAGGCCACCGCCAAAGCGATATGATTTAAAAAAAAATACTAACCTGAAAATAGAGCTGGGAGGAGGAGTGCAAACAGTAATGTGATAATGACCAGATCATCTGTTTTTTAGCGAACTTGGTAGAGAGATAAATGTTACACTAGGGCAAACTCCCTTGCTCTTCGTCAAACGAATGCCGTGGGATTGTTGGTATCCACCTGACAGGGCAGAGGGGGCCTCGGTTTAACGTCTCATCCAAAAGACAGCCCCTGCAACAGTGCGGCACTTCCTCAGTACTAGCCCTCCAACAGTGCTGCGCTCCCTCAGTACTAGCCCTCCGACAGTGCTGCACTCCCTCAGTACCGCCCCTCCGACAGTGCTGCGCTCCCTCAGTACCGCCCCTCCGACAGTGCTGCGCTCCCTCAGCACTGCCCCTCCGACAGTGCTGCGCTCCCTCAGTACTGCCCCTCCGACAGTACTGCGCTCCCTCAGTACTGCCCCTCCGACAGTGCGGTGCTTCCTCAGTACTGTCCCTCCGACAGTGCAACGCTCCCTCAGTACTGCCCCTCCAACAGTGCAACACTCCCTCAGTACTGCCCCTCTGACAATGCAGCACTCCCTCAGTACTGCCCCTCTGACAATGCAGCACTCCCTCAGTACCGCCCCTCCGACAGTGCGGCGCTCCCTCAGTACCGCCCCTCCGACAGTGCGGCACTCCCACAGTACTGCCCCTCCGACAGTGCGGCACTCCCTCAGTACTGCCCCTCCAACAGTGCAGCACTCCCCCAGTACAGCACTGGGAGTATCAGGCTGGAATTTCTGCTCAAGTGTCTGGAGTGCAAGCCATTCAGTTGTAACAAACCAGCACAACAAAGTCAGCACTGTGGGAGCACCTTCACCACACGGACTGCAGCGGTTCAAGGCGGCGGCTCAACGCCACCTTCTCAAGGGGCAATTAGGGATGGGCAATAAATGCCAGCCTCGCCAACGACGCCCACATCCTGTGAACGAATAAATTTTTAAAGAAGAATCATGGGCAGGAAAATTCGATAACGGAAGAAAACGGAAAAAATGCGAGATATGCAAGCGCTGTTCAAAAAGCACAGGCAGCATGTCAAACAGCCCAGTGACATGCACACTGCTGACAGGCTGTATGCTCAGCAGGGGTCCCAGGTTCGTGTCGCTGGAGTGAAGCTGCCTTTCCTTAAAGCGAGGCTGTTAGTTTTCAAGGCAGTCTCTAGCCCTTAAAGGTGAACTGCCTTCTGAAGTGTCAGCTGTGGCTCAGTGGGCAGCACACTCGCCTCTGAGTCAGAAGACTGTAGGTTCAAGTCCCACTCCGGGGACTTGAGCACATAAATATGGGCTGACACACCCATTGCACTGTTGGGGGGAGTGCTGCACTGTTGGAGGTGCCGTCATTTGGATGAGACATTAAACCAAGGGCCTGTCTGCCCTCTCAGGTGGACATAAAAGATCCCATGGCACTATTTCAAAGAAGAGCAGGGGAGTTATCCCCAGTGTACGGCCAATATTTATCCCTCAATCAACGTAGCAAAAAAAAAATCACCACCACATTGCTGTTTGTGGGAGCTTGCTGTGCGTAAATTGACTGTCGCTTTTCCCATATTACAACAGTGACTACACTCCAAAAGTACTTCATTGGCTGCAAAGCGCTTTGAGACATCTGGTGGTGGGGAAAGATGCTATATAAATGCAAGTTTTTCTTTCAGCAAAAAAAAAAATCATTCAAAACTAGGCAGTCTGCAGCTCTTAAAGCTTACCTGCTTTCTGCACATTAAAATGGTAAAAGTGCTTTCCCGCTAACACAAATGGCTCAACAAGCCAGGGAAAGGGCAGCCAGGGTCTCAAATACAGCATCCGAGCTTTGTGCAAGGGGTCAACACTGGAAGAGAGGTCTCTACCCGCAGGGGTCAGGAGGCCCTCCAGAAAGAAAGATGTGGGGCCAGATCGCGGAGGCTGTCACTGCCAGGAGTGTCACCCCCCCAGGTCCTGGCTCCAGTGCCCAAAGAAGCTTCATGACCTCAGACCAACCTCACACACTGCCCAATACGCGATCCCCCTCTCCAACCCATCACTCACCTACCTACAATCTCTACCAAACACAAGGCACTCCTCACATTCCTACCTTTATCTCAGCCCCTTGGAGGAGACGGTGCTGGCCATTCTTGGCAGGGGCATGGCTGAGCCCTTGGCCAATGGCGGAGTTAAAACAATACAAGACGCTGGTATCCTCATACATTGTCCTCCTTCCCACATTCCACTTCCCCCCTCATCCCGCAATCTTTTCTGATCTACCAGCTGCACACGGTGTAAGCATGCACCTCTTGCTTTCCCGCGTTCCCCTCACCACAACACTACCCTTGTGCCCTTCTCATTTCAGACACCTGAGAAATGCAGCCTGCCCAGCTAGTGGTTGACCAAGGAGAGGGAGTGGAGAGCGAAGAAGACGACCGTCACGCAATTTCACACTCCCAGCCATGAGTTCCTCGAGGTCGTCCTGCAAGACTATCTTCAGTGCTCCCCCTTGAATGTCAGCAGCCTTCCAGCAGCCACTGGGGTAGTACTGCGTGACATCAGTACGACAGGCAAGACTCTCACGAAGAGAATTCACAAGGTGTTTTGTTGATGTAATATTGGATGCATATATGGATGAAGTTGGATTAGAAAGTTTGCTTTGTGGTGGCTTTAATTTCAGCATTGTGGCCGAGACCTCACCGAGGTGGTCAGTAACAGGGAGGTTAAGGTGTGGGACAAATGTGGAAAGGGGAATTGGGGTTGTGCTCACTGGTACCGCAGTTGGATAATTCAATCCCGGATATCCCAGCCTGAAAGGGGCTGTCTGGGATAATGCCTTTCTTCTGCTTCTTCCTCTTCTTTTTCTTTCTCTTCCGCTTCCCCCTTCTCCCTCTGCGAGCAGCTTGTCCCCTTTGCCGCCTCGGCTTCATCGCCATGTGATGTTGCAGCTTCAGGGGGACTGCAAGTCGAGCCCCCAGGACTGGGAGCAAGTGGTCTTCTTGGAGGCCTTTCTTTACATAGAAACATAGAAAATAGGTGCAGGAGCAGGCCATTCAGCCCTTCTAGCCTGCACCGCCATTCAATGAATTCATGGCTGAACATGAAACTTCAGTACCCCCTTCCTGCTTTCTCGCCATAACCCTTGATTCCCCGAGCAGTAAGGACTTCATCTAACTCCCTTTTGAATATATTTAGTGAATTGACCTCAACTACTTTCTGTGGTAGAGAATTCCACAGGTTCACCACTCTCTGGGTGAAGAAGTTTCTTCTCATCTCGGTCCTAAATGGCTTACCCCTTATCCTTAGACTGTGACCCCTGGTTCTGGACTTCCCCAACATTGGGAACATTCTTCCTGCATCTAACCTGTCCAAACCCGTCAGAATTTTAAACGTTTCCATGAGGTCCCCTCTCATTCTTCTGAACTCCAGTGAATACAAGCCCAGTTGATCCAGTCTTTCTTGATAGGTCAGTCCCGCCATCCCGGGAATCAGTCTGGTGAATCTTCGCTGCACTCCCTCAATAGCAAGAATGTCCTTCCTCAAGTTAGGAGACCAAAACTGTACACAATACTCCAGGTGTGGCCTCACCAAGGCCCTGTACAACTGTAGCAACACCTCCCTGCCCCTGTACTCAAATCCCCTCGCTATGAAGGCCAACATGCCATTTGCTTTCTTAACCGCCTGCTGTACCTGCATGCCAACCTTCAATGACTGATGTACCATGACAACCAGGTCTCGTTGCACCTTCCCTTTTCCTAATATGTCACCATTCAGATAATAGTCTGTCTCTCTGTTTTTACCACCAAAGTGGATAACCTCACATTTATCCACATTATACTTCATCTGCCATGCATTTGCCCACTCACCTAACCTATCCAATCCAAGTCACTCTGCAGCCTAATAGCATCCTCCTCGCAGCTCACACTGCCACCCAACTTAGTGTCATCCGCAAATTTGGAGATACTACATTTAATCCCCTTGTCTAAATCATTAATGTACAATGTAAACAGCTGGGGCCCCAGCACAGAACCTTGCGGCACTCCACTAGTCACTGCCTGCCGTTCTGAAAAGTACCCGTTTACTCCTACTCTTTGCTTCCTGTCTGACAACCAGTTCTCAATCCACGTCAGCACACTACCCCCAATCCCATGTGCTTTAACTTTGCACATTAATCTCTTGTGTGGAACCTTGTCGAAAGCCTTCTGAAAGTCCAAATATACCACATCAACTGGTTCTCCTTTGTCCACTTTACTGGAAACATCCTCAAAAAATTCCAGAAGATTTGTCAAGCATGATTTCCCTTTCACAAATCCATGCTGACTTGTACCTATCATGTCACCATTTTCCAAATACGCTGCTATGACATCCTTAATAATTGATTCCATCATTTTACCCACTACTGAGGTCAGGCCGACCAGTCTATAATTCCCTGTTTTCTCTCTCCCTCCTTTTTTAAAAAGTGGGGTTACATTGGCTACCCTCCACTCGATAGGAACTGATCCAGAGTCAATAGAATGTTGGAAAATGACTGTCAATGCATCCGCTATTTCCAAGGCCACCTCCTTAAGTACTCTGGGATGCAGTCCATCAGGCCCTGGGGATTTATCGGCCTTCAATCCCATCAATTTCCCCAACACAATTTCCCGACTAATAAAGATTTCCCTCAGTTCCCCCTCCTTACTAGACCCTCTGACCCCTTTTATATCCGGAAGGTTGTTTGTATCCTCCTTAGTGAATATCGAACCAAAGTACTTGTTCAATTGGTCTGCCATTTCTTTGTTCCCCGTTATGACTTCCCCTGATTCTGACTGCAGGGGACCTACGTTTGTCTTTACTAACCTTTTTCTCTTTACATACCTATAGAAACTTTTGCAATCCGTCTTAATGTTCCCTGCAAGCTTCTTCTCGTACTCCATTTTCCCTGCCCTAATCAAACCCTTTGTCCTCCTCTGCTGAGTTCTAAATTTCTCCCAGTCCCCGGGTTCGCTGCTATTTCTGGCCAATTTGTATGCCACTTCCTTGGCTTTAATACTATCCCTGATTTCCCTAGATAGCCACGGTTGAGCCACCTTCTCTTTTTTATTTTTACGCCAGACAGGGATGTACAATTGTTGTAATTCATCCATGCGGTCTCTAAATGTCTGCCATTGCCCATCCACAGTCAGCCCCCTAAGTATCAGTCGCCAATCTATCCTAGCCAATTCACGCCTCATACCTTCAAAGTTACCCTTCTTTAAGTTCAAAATATCAGCCTGGATTATGCACTTAAGTCTCTGGAGTGGGATTTGAACCCACAACCATCTAGTACAGCAACTGGAAGTGCTACCAACTGAGCTACCACTAACACTGCTACTAAACTCTATCTCCTATGATCATCCAAAGCCTCGCAAGCATCCAGCAGCACTCTCTGCACACTTTAATAACCTTTCAAATGTATTGCAGCAAGCCACTATTCCAATACAATGTAAAAACAAAAAGTCCAAAAGCTAAAATCTAAATTTACATGAGAGAGGTGTATGTCCCTTTAAGAAGCGCTGGTCACATGTCTGTAGTCCTGCTGCACGCACCCTCCTCCATGCATGGCGTGAGAGGAGCGTCGATGTCCAAAATCACAGTCGTGCATCAATTCAGGCCTTGCACACCAGTTGACGTCACGATCTGTACATTTACATGTGGGACGCGCGTGCAGGCAACGCCAACGTTACCAACCACCCCAAAATGGCGGCCACCGTGTTCTGCGCCGGAAGTGGGCGGAAGGGGGACGGCCGCCATTTTTTCAGCAAAACCGCTTTAACAGCTGGCGCTACACCTCCAAATTTCACGGCTTCAGCATCGTACACGACAGCAGCAAGCCATTTGGCGAACAATTGTTCTGAGAAGGTGGATGCAATTTTACAGCTGGTTTACAAATGGGCGGTTTGCTCGGCCACAGTCAATCACGTAGTGTGGGACTGGAGTCACGTATAGACCCACACCGGGTCAGGGGCAGCAGGTTCCCTTCCCTGAAGGACATGAGTGACCCAGTCGGGTTGTTATGGCAGTCGGGCAGCAGTGCAGGACATTCCGAGCCCAACATTCGGAGGGTTGGAGGGTCGGAGGGGTCAGAGAGCACACACACCTTTCCAACACGAGTTGCAGGTCCTGGCTTTACAATGAGGGGCAGGACTGAGAGGATATCCAGCATCTGCTGACCAGAAGGGAAATAAAATCGAAGAGGTCATAATCACATAGAACAGTGCAGCACAGAAGGAGGCCATTCGGCCCATCGAGTCTGCGCCGGCTCTTCCGAAGAGCAATCCCGTTAGACCCCTCCCCCCGCTCTTTCCCCAAATCCCTGCAATGTTTTTCCCTCCAATATTTATCCAATTCCCTATTGAAGGCCACTATTGAATCTGTAGCCACCACTCTATCGTGCCGTGCATTCCAAATCCTAACCACTCGCTGCATAAAACAGTTTATCCTCGTGTCGCCTCTGGTTCATTTGCCAATCACCTTAAATCTGGGCCCTCTGGTTATCGACCCTTCAGCCATTGGAAGCTGTATCTCATTATTTACTCTATCTAAACCCGTCATGATTTTAAACACCTCGATCAAATCTCCTCAGCTTTCTCTGCTCTGAGGAGAACCTCTGCTTCTCCAGTCTATTCTATCCACGTAACTGCAATCAATCATCCCTGGAACCATTCTAGTAAACCTTTTCTGCACCCTCTGCAAGGCCTTCAACATCCTTCCTAAAGTGCGATGCCCAGAATTGGACACAAAGCTCCAGCTGGGGCCGAACTAGTGATTTATACAGGTTTAGCATAACTTCCTGGTTTTGTACTCTGTGCCTCTATAAAGCCCAGGATCACACGTACTTCATTAACTGCTTTGTTAACCTGTCCTGTCACCTTATGTGTGAGGGCCCACCTGGGTGAATTTATATTGCTGCTCTCTTCGTGTACTGGTGTTGCCTATTTTGTCATTTATTTTTCTTTTGTTAAAAAAAAAAGGATTTTGTCTTAGATCTTGTAATATCGCACACCTGGCGCTGTGCAGGAAGAGAGCAGCAATATAAATTGTTAAATATATCTCCTTTGGGTTTATGCAAATCCACGACCACATTGAATAAATACTTGAAGAGAAAACATTTTCAGCGTTATGGGACTAATTGGAGAGTTCTTTCAAAGAGCAGGTCCAGGCACAACGGGCCAAATGGCCTCATGTGCTGTTTGATTCTATGACCGTCCTTATGCCCACTCCATTTGGTCACTGGATCAGGAGAGATTGGGACATGGCTGTGAAGTGATCTTCACCCTCTTCACAATATTTATAACCTTGAGATAAACCAGAAATAAACATTTTAAAGATACTTACAGTTTCTACCAGATTCCTTACGTTGATTTAGAGCTAACTTTATGCAAGCGGCACGAATGTAACTCCCAGCTCACAGCTCCTCTGGGACTCACTGACGTTGAGGAGATGCGTGTGTTGCAGATGCCAATTCACGGAAAATTAGGCTTGCAAGATCATTATTTCTGTCGGTGACTCGAGTGGTGAATCCCCACCCTAACTGAAGGCCTTATCTGAGAAAAACAAGACTGTCTCCACCCTGGGCTTGCTGCTCCGGTCACCACGGCAACTGTGGTCTCATAGGTCTGCATCTGCACATGTACCTCGCTGGCAGCCTGCAGCTTCCCGAGGGAGCAGCAGTCAGTGAAAATGCCTGCCCAACACGCAAGCGGCGTATCCAGCCAGCATCCTGCAGATGAAACCCCCGTTGTGTTTCCCACAAGCAGCAAAAAGAAATGTTTTAAAACAGCATCAATCGAAAGCTCCAGCGCTGAGGCAGTGTGCAGCACTCGACCTGCAAACCCTTGTCTGCCATGGCTGAGTGCTTCCTGATTCTGCTGTGAGAATATTGTCTCAGCTTCGCCACCCACGCAAACGCCAAGTGCACAGCACGTCGGTCAGTGCCTGCACCAGCGAGATAGCTTTGTGGGACCCAGCCCCAGGTGCCTGCAATAGGCCCACCAAGCGTGTTGGGTTACGGGCGGTTGATCGCCAATCATAGAATGATACATAGAAAATCGGTGCAAGAGTAGGCCATTCAGCCCTTCGAGCCTGCATCTCCATTCAATATGATCATGGCTGATCATTCCCTCAGTACTCCTTTCCTGCTTTCTCTCCATACCCCTTGATCCCTTTAGCCGTAAGGGCCACATCTAACTCTCTCTTGAATATATCCAACGAACTGGACTCAACAACTTTCTGTGGTCGAGAATTCCACAGGTTCACAATTCTCTGGGTGAAAAAGTTTCTCAGCACAGAAAGAGGCCATTCGGCCCATCGTGCCTGTGCCGGCTCTTTGAAAGAGCGGTTCAATTAGCCCCACTCACTCTGCTCTTTCCCCATACTTTTGCAAGTTTTTCCCACCTTATATTTATCCAATTCCCTTCTGAATGTTACTATTGAATCTGCTTTCTCCACCCTTTCAGGCAGCGTGTTCCCGATCACAACAACTCGCTGCAAAATTCTCGACTCTCGCCGCTGGTTCTTTTGTCAATGATCTTAAATCTTTGTCCTCTGGTTACCGGCCCTCCTGCTACTGCCACAGTCTTTCACTATTTACTCCACCAAAACCATTCATAGTTGTGTACGCCTCTATTAAATCTCCCCTTAACCTTCTGCTCCAAGGAGAACAATCCCAGCTTCTCAAGTCTCGCCACATCCAGTCGGTGTCGAGTTCACCAATCCCTGCCAGGTCTGTGCCAATCCCTGCCACTCCTGTGCCAGATCCCTGCCACTCCTGTGCCAGATCCCTGCCACACCTCTGTGCCAGTCACTGCCACGCCTCTGTGCCAGTTTTGCACCGCTCACCTCACCCTGTTGGACCATGGAAGCAGCAGAGCTGAACCTGACCTTGTCCACACCCAAATTCCACTCTTTGCAGGGTTACCGGGGGGGCAACAGAACTCCAGCTCCAGCGCAGACTGCCAGTGAAACCCGAGACCTTGTGATCTGTGTTGCTCACTCGCTTTACCCGTGGAGCTACCAGGACAGCGTTGACCTCTGGTTGACAGCAGCGTTGCTGGCCTGCGACATTCGGCTGGCCCGTCTGTTCAGGCCGTTGAGCTGAAAGTGATGACCTAGAAAAGTTCGCCCTTCACCGGACCTCGCGACATTCAGCAACCCCCCCCCCCCCCCAATTCTGAGCGTGGAAGTGCATAAGATTTGAATTCTGCCCCTGTGGGAGTGAAATGTCTGAGATTTGAAGATGCCGAGACTAAGGCCGAACTGCAACAGTTTCCAGCTCGGATACAAGATGCGGTCGTGCATGATGTCAGTCTGTTCACTGAGGGAGGGGAGTGGATAGTGTCCGAGCCTGCCCAATTCACACGGCACCCCCTGCCAGAACCAGCAGCCAGCGTTCCCGACTTTGGTTGATTTGGATGGTCAAGAGCTCTGATAGGGAGAAATCTGTTTGGACAGTGAATATAAGAAGCGATCTTAAAAAGCTGGAGAAACCCAAAGATATTATCAGCCCAATCTATACCGTAGCAAATGCAAAGAACAAAATAAAACTGAACGTAAAAGCTGCAGTACACGTTACACCTTGAAATACGTCTTCAATTCCTCCCAGGAACTGCAGTGGGGACTTTTACTGAAACACCAACTGGGCTATAGAAAAGTTTTACTTCACTGCACGCCAGATGTTCCAGCACAGTCCCCATAAAACATCAATTGTCTTCTCTCTCCAGGGGTGCTGACTGACGCTCTGTGTGGCCGGCATTGTCCACTATTAACATCAAACACACTGACTGCCGGGAACTCTCCCGTTCAGCTGCTCCCTCACTACATACACTGCCCATGATGATGATGACACCAGACGTGGATGGTGCTGCCCACCCTGGAGAGATGGAAGTCACGGGAATGGTGACACGACCGCCATTTAATGTCAACTTCAACAGGATTATACAGTAATATGTCCTTACTTTACAGTATAAATGCACACGAGGCCCATACTGGAGAGGTGGTCACTCTGTGACCAGTTACCTTTATTACCAAGACCTCAAGAGACAGACGGTGGGTGGAGCTTCCCCTTTTATACCGGAAAGTCCAGGTTAGGAGTGTCTCCCACAAGTCCACCCCCTTGTGGTCAATGTTCTCAAGGTGTACAATTTAGGTCAGATTATACATGGGTTACAATGATAGTTGAATACATGACATCACCTCCCCCCAATGTCTTATTGGGATCACAGGCTAAGTCTCTCTGATGGTTTACGCTCCCTTGTAAACCTGAGATGGGGCTCCGGTTGTTGGCTGCTGGCCTGAGTGTCTGCTGTTTGTGGTGCCTTAGGACTGTCCGGACTGCCCGCAGTGACTGGGCTCTCCTCCACTTGGTTCCGGTGTTCGGTCACCTGTGGTGGAGTAAACTCTACGTTGTGTTCTTCCTCTGCTTCTTCTATGGGGTTGCTGAACCTCCTTTTAGTTTGATCCACGTGTTTGCGGCAGATTTGTCCATTGGTAAGTTTAACTACCAAAACCCTATTCCCCTCTTTGGCAATCACAGTGCCTGCAAGCCATTTGGGCCCTGCAGCGTAATTAAGGACAAAAACAGGGTAATTGACATCAATACATCGCGCCCTCGCATTCCTGTCATGGTAGTCACATTGTGACTGACGCCTGCTCTCAACAATTTCTTTCATAGTAGGGTGTATAAGGGATAACCTGGTTTTGAGCATCCTTTTCATTAGCAGCTCTGCGGGTGGAACCCCTGTGAGCGAGTGTGGTTGGGATCTATTGGCCAACAGGAGGCATGATAAGCGGCTTTGTAGGGAATCCCCTTGGACTCTGAGCATCCCGTGTTTGATTATCTGCACTGCTCGTTGTGCCTGGCCGTTTGAGGCCGGCTTGAATGGTGCCGTTCTGACATGGTTAATTCCATTGCCTGCCATGAAGTCCTGGAATTCAGTGCTTATGAAGCAGAGTCCATTGTCGCTGACCAAGACGTCCGGTAGACTATGGGCGGCGAACATTGCCTGTAGACTTTCTACCACAGCAGAGGATGAGCTTGAATTTAAAATGGCACACTCAATCCATTTGGAGTAGGCGTCTACTACAACCAAAAACATTTTTCCCATAAAAGGACCTGCGTAGTCCACATGGATGCGTGACAATGGCTTGGCGGGCCAGGACCAGGGGCTAAGGGGGGCTTCCCTGGGTGCATTGCCCAGCTGAGCACATGTGTTTCACCTGCGAACAAAAAATTCCAGGTCTGCATCTATCCCTGGCCACCAAACGTGTGACCTGGCAATTGCCTTCATCATGACAATGCCTGGGTGCTCATTGTGAAGTTATCTGATAAACACCTCTCTGCCCTTCTGGGGCATGACTGCCTACTGTGGGGAAACCGAGTAATCAGCCTAAATCGAGAGTTCATCCTTGCGCCTATGAAACGGTTTAAACTCCTCAGGGCATGCCCCGTACGTGGCTGCCCAGTCCCCATTCAGGACACATTTCTTAACTAAAGACAGTAGCGGGTCTTTATTTGTCCAATCTTTAATCTGCCGGGCTTGTCGAAAGCTTCAACAGCCATGTCCATCTCATCATCATGCTCAGTTGCCCCCTCAGTGGTGGCTAGTGGGAGCCTGCTAAGTGCATTGGCTCAGTTTTCAGTGCCCGGTCTGTGCTGAATTGTGTAGTCATAGGTGGCTAACGTAAGTGCCCACCTCTGTATGCGGGCCGATGCAGTCACATTTATAGCCTTGTTGTCGGCCAAAAGGGATGTTAGGGGTTTGTGATCTGTCTCCAGCTCAAATTTCCTGCCAATCAGGTACTGGTGCATTTTTTTCAAAACCGCATATACACATGCTAGCGCTTCCTTTTCTACCATCCGGTAGCCTCTTTCTGTCTGGGACAGACTTCTGGAGGCATAAGCTACCGGATGTAACTCACCATTGGCATTCACATGCTGCAACACACATAGGACGATGCATCGCACGTTAAAACTAGTTTCTTTCATGGATCATATAACATTAACAGTTTGCTGGAGCAGAACAAATTGCGTACTCTATTCAAAAGCCCTTTTCTGGCTGTCGCCCCAGACCCAATCGCGACCTTTGCGAAGGAGCACATGTAGCGGCTCTAACAGCGTGCTCAATTTGGGAAGAAAGTTGCCAAAATAGTTCAGGAGCCCCAGGAACGAACACAGCTCTGTCGTGTTACGGGGTTTGGGTGCTCTCTGGATCGTTTCCGTTTTGGACGCAGTAGGGATAATCCCGTCTGCTGCTACCCTCCTCCCCAGAAATTCTACCTTTGGAGCTAAGAAGACGCACGTTATCTTTTCCAGTCGCAACCCTACCCGGTCCAGTCCGCGTAGCACCTCCTCCAGGTTGTGGAGGTGTTCTTCAGTATCGTAACCCGTGATGAGGATGTCGTCTTGAAAAACCACTGTCCTTGGAATCGACTTGAGGAGGCTTTCCATATTTCATTGAAAGATCGCGGCGGCCGAACGAATCCTGAATGGACATCTGTTATACTCAAACAACCCCTTGTGTGTCGTGATGGTGGTCAGCTTCTTCGACTCAATCGGCAGCTCCTGGGTCAAGTAAGCGGAGGTCGGGTCCAATTTTGAAAAAAGTTTGCCACTGGATAGCGTCGTAAAGAGGTCCTCCGTTCTCGGTAGCGGGTACAGGTCTTGGAGTGACACCCAATTGATGGTGGCCTTGTAATCGCCACATATCCTGACCGACCCATCCGCCTTGAGCACCGGTATGATCGGGCTCGCCCAGTCACTGAATTCGACTGACGAGATGATGCCTTCCCTCAGCAGGCGGTCCAATTCGCATTCTATCTTTTCCCGCATCACGTACGGCATTGCTCTGGCCTTGTGGTGTACTGGCCTGGCATCCGGGTTTATGTGAATCACTACCTTGGCCCCCATGAAAGTGCCAATGCCGGGTTGAAATAATGAGCAAATTTGTCCAGGACCTGTGAGAATGATACTCGCTCCACAGAAGAAATTGCATTGACATCTCCCCATTTCCAGTTCATGACAGCAAACCAACTCCTCCCCAGTAGTGTGGGACCGTCCCCCGGGACAATCCAGAGTGGCAACCTGTTCTCCAAATCTTTGTGGGTCACGACTACTGTGGCGCTGCCTAGCACCAGAATGATCTCCTTTGTATATGTCCGTAGCTGTGCGTCAATCGGCAATAATTTTGGCCGCCTGGCCTTGCATACCCACAACCTTTTGAACGGTTTGATACTCATCAGGGATTCGCTGGCTCCCATGTCTAGCTCCATTAATACTGGGATGCCATTAAAGAGCACTTTCATCATTATCGGTGGCGTCCTGGTATATGAGCTCCACATGAACTCGCTGAACTTCAACTTCCAGCGATTTCCACCAGTATTCATTTGGCCTCGTAGGGCTTACATCGGGCCCATCCTTCTCGTACATCAACCTGGCTGCAGGCTTCCTGCACATACACGCCAAGTGACCGCTGAAGTTGCAGTTTCTGCAGGTATATTGCTGATACCTGCAAGCTCTGGCTGGGTGTTTGCCTCCACACCTCCAGCAAAAGCTGGAGGCCCCATTGTTGGAAACAAAAGGTCTATTACCAGTCGATCGTCTCTGACTGTCTCTGTAACTGTCAAGTGCACCATTAACAGGTGTTGTTAGCCCCATTGTCCATTGCGATGCATGAATCGCCGTTCAGCTAGCCATTGTCTCTGTTGAATTCCCCCTTTGGGTTCGACTGCCTGCTGGGACACGTCCAATTGCCCTTGTCTGCCTAGAGAACTGTGTGCGCATTAACAATGTTGACTCCCTGGTCGTTTGCCGCATTTGAGCCAAGATTTTTGCCATAAATCATTCTGGTCTCTTCCTCCCCTGAGATATTTGTCTGGGCTATCAGAGCCACCGCTTCCAAGTTCAAGTCTTTGGTCTCAATCAGTTTCCTGAAAACCCCAGCGTGCCCGATGCCCTCAATAAAAA
Source organism: Pristiophorus japonicus (assembly GCF_044704955.1). Classification (NCBI taxonomy): domain Eukaryota; kingdom Metazoa; phylum Chordata; class Chondrichthyes; family Pristiophoridae; genus Pristiophorus; species Pristiophorus japonicus. The sequence continues at coordinate 61,402,396 of NC_091998.1, read as the reverse complement.
AAGTCTCGCAGCATCTCCGCTCTGCATGCATCTGGGAACTTACGTAGGCTCGCCAGTTGCCGTAGATCTGGCACGAAGTCTGGAACGCTTTGTCCTTCTCACCGCTGGTGCGTGTAAAACCGGTGTCTCGCCATGTGCGTGCTGCTCACCAGTTTAAGGTGTTCCCTGATCAACATACTGAGCTCTTCAAAAGTCTTGTCCGCCGGCTTCTCTGGCGCTAGAAGGTCCTTCATCAGGGAATATATTCTGGATCCACAAACCATCAGGAGATGAGCCCTGCGTTTGTCGGCCGAATCCTGTCCCAACCATTCCTTAGTGACAAAACTTTGCTGCAGTCTCTCAATAAAGTCGTCCCAAACATCACCAACACAGTACCTCTCTTCTGTGCTGCTAGTGGCCATGCTCACGTGGTTTAAATCCCAGTTTCTCGTCACCAATAATATGTCCTTACTATACAGTATAAATGCACACGAGGCCCATACTTGAGAGAAGGTCATTCTGTGACCAGTTACCTTTATTACCAAGACCTCAAGAGACTGAAGGACGGTGGAGCTTTCCCTTTTATATCGGAAAGTACAGGTTAGGAGTGTCTCCCATAAGTTCGCCCCCTGTGGTCAATGTTCTCAAGGTGTACAACTTAGGTCAGCTTATACATGGTTACAATGACAGTTGAATCATCATCATAGGCAGTCCCTCGAAACGAGGATGACTTGCTTCCACGCCAAAAAAGGATGCGTTCACAGGTCTTTCAATGAAGGACCCAATATTCCAGGTCCCAAACTACATCCTGAAGGCTGGAAGAAGCCTGTGCATAGATTTTTTTAATGTGTGGTGGCTGTTGCACACCAGCCACCACACGGGCTTGACAGAGCTAGGTCTTGGTCCAGTGGCAAGGGTTACCCAAGACGACTGGAGACCTGCTCTGCTGCACGGACCTAGTGAGCACACATATCGCAGTGTGGGCTGGCCCGTGCTACCCCTGGACCCCTGGCCCCGAACTCACGCCTCTCCTGGGCCCGATCACATCCTTCCACAGTCTCTCACCACTCCTTAGCTCCAATCTCGCCGCTCCTGTTCTATCTGCTCATACTCCAATCACCGACCTGTACCAGAGGTGCAGCGGCCCAGGAACAGCTCAGTGTGGAAGCCACTTCAGGGAGCAGTGTGAGCTGGTGCAGGAGGGCGACGGCAGTGAAGAGTGACGTCATCAAGGTCCATAGAATATACAGCACAGAAACAGACCATTCGGCCCAACCAGTCCATGCCGGCAGTTATGCTCCACTCGAGCCTCCTCCCGTCTTTCCTCATCTAAATTGACCAATATAACCCTCGATTTTTTTTTCTCATTTGCTTATCAAGCTCCCCCTTCAATGCATCGATACTATTCACCTCAACTGGTCCCTGTGGGAGCAAGCACCACATTCTCACCACACTCTGGGTGTGTGATCATTCCTAAATACAAAGGTCTTGCTTCCACTACTCGTTTTACATATATGCAAAATCTGGAGCAGCATGCAAAGAGGGCACTTGAGAAAATAATGAAAGCACAAGGCTTAAGATCAAGGCTTTCAAAAGTATGTAACTTGACAAGACAGTAATACACGAAGGCTTCAACAACTGCCCTTCCAGCAGAGTGGGAAATATTTACTCAACTATTTATACTTCAGTGAATTATTGAAAATCGAGAATGTTATCAAAGACTCAAATCTTTCTTCACATAACAGAAGAGCAATGCTTCCAGGTCAGAGACACCATCCACACCCACATCGGCATATTGGGGCACGCATCGAGCCCTGTCCCTCCAATCTCCCCCTCCAACGTCCCCCTCCCCTCCAACGTCCCCCCTCCAACGTCCCCCCTCCCCCTCCAACGTCCCCCCTCCCCCTCCAATCACCCCCTCCAACCTTCCCCTACTCCTCCTCCACCAATCTCCCCTCCAACCTGCCCCTCTTCCTCTCATCTCTCCCTCCTACTCCAATCTGACCCTCCCTTCTCTCCCTCCCCTTCAGCCTCCCCCCTCATCCTCCAATCCCCCTCCAATCTCCCCCCTCATCCTCCAATCCCCCCCTCCCTTCTCTCCCTCCCCTCCAGCCTCCCCCTCCAATCTCCCCCCTCATCCTCCAATCTCCCCCTCCCTTCCAATCTCCCCCCTCCCCTTCCCGCAATGCGTCTTGACCTCAAGCTAATGAACATCTCCTCAAGTTCCGCCTTTAAAATGCTTGGACTTCGGTGGTGACGGAATCCAATCACAGCTCACTCACAAGTGGTTTATCCAACTTACACAATCTGGTTTAGAAATATAGGAAAACTGTTGCCAACAATGTCGCCCAGCAGTACAGACCATGGACTGACCTGAAAACCTTCTGTTAGTCCTCACTCACTGAGACTGCAGTAAAACACCAGAGCGAAGCAGAAACAGATCAAGGACAATGACTAGGGCCAGCAGAAATGATATCAGTCTCAAAAGATTTAATCTATCTCGACTGTTTAAATGATGGGCAACGCAGCAAGGGTTTGACTGGAACTGGATATCCCATCCTCTCTGCAATGACATCACACTGCTGGGAGTCTGCAGGCAGCCGACAGGGAGCCCAGCTTTCAATCGGTTATTGAAGTTGTGCTGCAAGAGGCCGAGGGTTATAAAGTTGGTGTTTGAATTAGCAAGTAATGGTGCGTCAGCAGAAGCTGCATAAAGAAGGTTTGTTGCAGTAAATCTGATATCTTTGGCCAAACAGATTAAAGATCCTTTTTCACAAGCTGAGATTCTAGACGTTGCATTGAACGACGAACACACTGGTCCGATTCAGGAAGGTTGTACAGGAAACCTACTGAACAGGTCGCAGTTCATTACAAATGGTTAATGTGGCTTCAGTTTAAAAGGTAGTTAGATCGAATACCTACAGTCCCATCGGAGCATCGCCCAGAGACCCCAAAACCACGAGAATCCGAGACCCCTATACAACAGGACTACAAAACACAGACACCGATAAACTGGGACCCCGAGACCGAGACCCCGACACCCCGATACACATCGACCCCGAAACACCGATAAACTGGGACCCCGAAACCAATACCCCAATACACGTCGACCCCGAAACACCGATAAACTGGGACCCCAAGACCGAGAGCCCAATACACCGAGACTCCGATACACGTCGACTCCGAAACACCGATAAACCGGGACCCCGACACCCATACCCCGATACACCAAGACACCGAAACACGAAGACCCCGTGACCCCGAAACACAGACACCGATAAGCCGGGACCCCGAAACACCGAGACCCAGAAAGACCAAGATCCCGAGACCCTGAAACACCGAGACGCTAATAAACCAGGAGACCGAGACCCCGGTACACCAGGACCCCAAAACACGGAGACCCCGAGATCTCGATACACCAGATCCCCGAAGCACTGAAACCACAAGAACCTGGGATCCAGCCTCCTCTCAGAGTTCCCTGTTGGCCTTTCGAGGGCTGCAGCCGTCTAATGCCGCACCCGTTGCCCTCAGCACAGGGGGAGCGGGGCTGGAGGAGTGGACTCACAATTCAGTGAACTTCCCTGCCCCCCTGTATCTACATTTACAATGGAAACTGCCTGTGTAAACATGTCACCGTGTAATTACACCCTCCTACCAGTAGCGGCGCTGCAGCAGCACCAGTGACCAGGGGGTAATGACAGTTTACAGAATGTTCCAGGTATGAATGTGGGCATGAGGAATTTTATAATGGAAAAAGCTGACTGGATGTGTGGCAGTTGTAAGGTTTTCAATCGATGACTGATGGAGGCCAGTGGGAGGCAGGAACAGCTCCTCTATCCATGGCTCATTACTTCCCACTCACCTTTCCTTAACTCCGGGTAGCGAACCTGCCACAGAGCGGGGAAGGCTAGCCGCAGTAACACGGGGGAGTGTTGAAGGCAGCACCCAGCCAGCTCAGACCCTGCCCGCTCTGTCTGAGATCAGCCAGCCTGCTAGACAATATGGTTAAATTACTGTTTCAGTTCAACTTAAACCAAATTCTAAATGGATTATAGTGACCGCTCTCTAGTTTTACATTCCTGTTAAATGACTAATTTTGCCGACACCCACACTGCATTGATTCTGTCTCTGCAGCCACTGTAGGGAGTCTTGGCAATCAACCAAAACACAGCACGTTAACCACAGAACCACACTCGGCACTGAATATTCAATCGAATCTGGAACCATTCAGTCTGCAGATCAGAGCCACTCCTTCTGATCCTCTGTACTGTGTTACATTTTGTTTCATGGCGCTCCTGTGAAGCGCCTTGGGATGTTTTACTACGTTAAAGGCCCGATATAATTGTCTGTTGTTGTTGAACACAAGAACAAAACATAACATAATAGGAGCAGGAGTTGGCCATTTGGCTCCTCGAGCCTGCTCCGGCATTCAATGAGATCATGGATGATCTGATCTTGGCCTCAACTCCACTTCCCTGCCTGCTCCCCATAACCCTTGACTCTCTTATCATTCAAACATCTGTCCATCTCCACCTTAAATATATTCAATGACCATGCCTCCACAGCTCTCTGGGATAGAGAATTCCAAAGATTCACGACCCTCTGAGAGAAGAAATTCCTCCTCAGTTCTGTGTTAAATGGGCGGCCTCTTATTCTGAAACTATGCCCCGCAGTTCAAGATTCCCACGCGAGGGAAACCATCCCCTCTGACCAGTCCCCTCAGAATCTACATGTTTCAACTCTTACAAATCAGGGTAGCTTAGTACCAGTGCAGAAAACATCATGAACTGTGCAAGCCAACTTTTGAAAGATTTTCCTTAAGTGCAGTGCCCAGAAGGAATATAGTTCAACATTGAATTACAGAAATCAGTTGTGTGTTTTAAATCCTGGAAAACGTCTCGTCTTACAATAGCAGTATTATATCTGAAGCTTTGAGAGCTTTCTATAACTTAATCAGCATGAGACAAACAAAATTTGCGTTAGTTTTTATTACAAACTTAAACTTCCAGTAAGAAACAAGACTTACATATCTGTATTGCTTTCACAATCTCAGGATGTCCCAAAGTGCTTTACAGCCAGTGAAATACTTTTGAAGTGTGGTCACATTTGTAATGTAGGAAACGCAGCAGCTAATTTGTGCACAGCGAGATCCCACAGGCAGCAATGAGATAATTGACTAGATAATCTTAAGTGTTGTTTCAGTAACTGAAGAATCAAGCCTCTTGAAAAATAGTTACATAGAATGTACAGCACAGAAACAGGCCCTTCGGCCCAACTGATCTATGCCAACATTTATGCTCCACACGAGCCTCCTCCCACCCCTCTTCATCTGGTTAAAAAGGAGATTAATGCAATAGAAAGGAAGGACGTTAGCGAGGATGAGGTGGAATCTGCATGGGTAGAGCTGCGGAACACCAAAGGGCAACAAACGCTAGTGGGAGTTGTGTACAGACCACCAAACAGTCATAGCGAGGTTGGGGATGGCATCAAACAGGAAATTAGGGATGAGTGCAGCAGTCATCATGGGTGACTTTAATCTAAATATGGATTGGGCTAAACAAACTGGTAGCAATACGGTGGAGGAGGATTTCCTGGAGTGTATAAGGGATGGTTTTCTAGACCAATATGTCGAGGAACCAACTAGAGAGCTGGCCATCCTCGACTGGGTGTTGTGTAATGAGAGAGGATTAATTCGCAATCTTGTTGTGCAAGGCCTCTTGGGGAAGGGTGGCCATAATGTGGTAGAATTCTTCATTAAGATGGAGAGTGACACAGTTAATTCAGAGACTAGAGTACTGAAGAACTTAAAGAAAGGTAACTTCAATGGTATAGACATGATTTGGCTAGGATAGACTGGCGAATGATACTTAAAGGGTTGACGGTGGAAAGGCAATGGCAGACATTTAAAGATCACGTGGATGAACTTCAACAATTATACATCCCTGACTGGAGTAAAAATAAAACGGGGAAGGAGGCTCAACCATGGCTAACAAGGGAGATTAGAGACAGTGTTAAATCCAAGGAAGAGGCATATAAATTGGCCAAAAGAAGCAGCAAATTTGAGGACTAGGAGAAATTTAGAATTCGGCAGAGAAGGACAAAGGGTTTAATTAGGAGGGGGAAAACAGCATATGAGAGTAAGCTTGCAAGAAACATAAAAACTGACTGCAAAAGCTTCTACAGATAGGTGAAGAGAAAAAGATTAATGAAGACAAGTGTAGGTCCCCTACAGTCAGAATCAGGTGAATTTATAATGGGGAACAAAGAAATGGCAGACCAATTGAGCAAATACTTTGGTTCTGTTTTCACTAAGGAAGACACAAATAACCTTCCGGAAATACTAGGGGACCGAGGGTCTAGTGAGAAGGAGGAACGAAAGGAAATCCTTATTAGTCAGCAAATTGTATTAGGAAAATTGATGGGATTGAAGGCCGATAAATCCCCAGGGCCTGATAGTCTGCATCCCAGAGTACTTAAAGAAGTGGCCCTAGAAATAGTGGATGTATTGGTGGTCATTTCCCAACATTCTGTAGACTCTGGATCACTTCCTATGGACTGGAGAGTAGCTAATGTGTTTTTAAAAAAAGGAGGGAGAGCGAAAACAAGGAATTATAGACCGGTCAGCTTGACATCGGTGGTGGGAAAAATGTTGGAATCAATTATTAAAGATATAATAGCAGCGCATTTGGAAAGCAGTGATTGGATCGGGTCAAGTCAGTATGGAAGGGAAATCATGCTCGACAAATCTAGAATTTTTTGAGGATGTAACTAGTAGAGTGGACAAGGGGGAGCCAGTGGATGTGGTGTATTTAGACTTTCAAAAAGCTTTTGACAAGGTCCCACACAAAAGAGATTAGTGTGCAAAATTAAAGCACATGGTATTGGGGGTAATGTATTGACGTGGATAGAGAACTGGTTGGCAGACAGGAAGCAAAGAGTAGGAATAAACGGGTCCTTTTCAGAATGGCAGGCAGTGACTAGTGAGGTACCGCAAGGTTCAGTGCTGGGATCCCAGCTACTTACAATATACATGAATTATTTAGACAAAGGAATTTAATGTAATATCTCCAAGTTTGCAGATGACACTAAGCTGGGTGGCAGTGTGAACTGTGAAGAGGATGCTAAGAGGCTGCAGGGTGTCTTGGACAGGTTAGGTGAGTGGGCAAATAGATGGCAGATGCGGTATAATGTGGATAAATGTGAGGTTATCCACTTTGGTGGTTAAAAACAGGAAGGCAGATTATTTTCTGAATGGTAATAGATTAGTAAAAGGGGAGGTGCAACGAGACTGGGTGTCAAGGTATATCAGTCACTGAATGTTGCCATGAAGGTACAGCAGGGGGTGAACGCGGCAAATGGCATGTTGGCCTTCACAGCGAGAGGATTTGAGTATAGGAGCAGGGAGGTCTTACTACAGTGGTACAGGACCTTGGTGAGGCCACACCTTGAATATTGTGTTCAGTTTTGGTCTCCTAATCTGAGGAAGGACATTCTTGCTATTGAGGGAGTGCAGCGAAGGTTCACCAGACTGATGCCCGGGATGACAGGACTGACATATGAAGAAAGACTGGATCGACTAAGCTTATATTCACTGGAATTTAGAAGAATGAGAGGGGATCTCATAGAAACATGTAAACTTCTGACGGGATTGGACAGGTTAGATGCAGGAAGAATGTTAACATAGAAAATAGAAACATAGAAAAGGAGTGGGCCATTCGGCCCTTCGAGCCTGCACCACCGTTTAAGAAGATCATGGCTGATCATTCAGCCTCATTATCCCTTTCCTGCTTTCTCTCCATACTCTTCAGCCGTAAGGACCATATCTAACTCCCTTTTGGATATATCTAACGAACTGGCCTCAACAACTTTTTTGCGGTAGAGAATGCCACAGGTTAACAACTCTCTGAGTTAAGAAGTTTCTCCTCATCTCGGTCCTAAATGGCTTACCCCTTATCCTTAGACTGTGACCCCTGGTTCTGGACTTCCCCAGCATCTGAAACATTCTTCCTGCCTCTAACCTGTCAAATCCCATCAGAATATTATATGTTTCTATGAGAACCCTCTCATTCTTCTGAACTCCAGTGAATACAAGCCCAGTCAATCCAGTCTCTCCTCATATGTCAGTCCTGCCATCCCAGGAATCAGATTGGTGAATCTTATCTGCGCTCCCTCAATAGCAAGAACATTCTGCCTCAGATTAGGAGACCAAAACTGAACACAATGTTCCAGGTGTGGCCTCACCAAGGCTCTGTACAACTGCAGTAAGACCTCCCTGCCCTTGTACTCAAATCCCCTCGCTATGAAGGCCAACATGCCATTTGTTTTCTTAACCGCCTGCTGTACCTGCATGCCAACCTTCAATGACTGATGTACCACCCAGGTCTCGTTGCACCTCCCCTTTTCCGAATTTGTCACCATTCAGATAATAGTCTGCCTTCCTGGTTTTGCCACCAAAGTGGATAACCTCACATTTATCCACATTATACTGCATCTGCCATGCATTTGCCCACTCACCTAACCTGTCTAAGTCATCCTGCAGCCTCTTAGCATCCTCCTCACAGCTCACACCGCCACCCAGCTTAGTGTCATCTGCAAACTTGGGAGATATTACATTCAATTCCTTTATCTAAATCATTAATGTATATTGTAAATAGCTGGGGTACCAGCACTGAACCCTGCGGTATCCCACTAGTCACTGCCTGCCATTCTGAAAAGGACTCATTTATTCCGACTCTCTGCTTCCTGTCTGCCAACCAGTTCTCTATCCACGTCAATACATTACCCCCAATACTATATGTGCTTTCATTTTGCATACTAATCTCTTGTGTGGGACCTTGTCAAAAGCCTTTTGAATGTCCAAATACACCACATCCACTGGTTCTCTCTTGTCCACTCTACCAGTTACATCCTCAAAAAATTCTAGAAGATTTGTCAAGCATGATTTCCCTTTCATAAATCCACGCTGACCTGGACCGATCCTGTCACTGCTTTCCAAATGCTCTGCTATTTCATATTTAGTAATTGATTCCAACATTTTCCCCACCACCGATGTCAGGCTAACCGGTCTATAATACCCTTTTTTCTCTCTTCCTCATTTAAAAAAAAATGGTGTTACATTAGCTACCCTTCAGTCCATAGGAACTGATTCAGAGTCAATAGAATGTAGGAAAATGATCACCAATGCATCCACTATTTCTAGGGCCACTTCCTTAAGTACCCTGGGATGCAGAATACCAGGCCCTGGGGATTTATCAGCCTTCAATTCCATCAATTTCCCTAACACAATTTCCTGACTAATAAGGACTCCCTTCAGTTCCTCCTTCTCGCTAGACCTTCGGACCCTAGTATTTCCATAAGGTTAGGAACATAGGAATTAGGAACAGGAGTAGGCCATCTAGCCCCTCGAGCCTGCTCCGCCATTCAATAAGATCATGGCTGATCTGGTCGTGGACTCAGCTCCACTTACCCGTCCTCTCCCCATAACCCTTAATTCCCTTATTGCTTAAAAATCTATCTATCTGTGATTTGAAAACATTCAATGAGCTAGCCTCAACTGCTTCCTTGGGCAGAGAATTCCACAGATTCACAACCCTCTGGGAGAAGAAATTCCTTCTCAACTCGGTTTTAAATTGGCTCCTCCATATTTTGAGGCTGTGCCCCCTAGTTCTAGTTTCCCCCACCAATGGAAACAACCTCTCTGCCTCTATCTTGTCTATCCCTTTCATGATTTTAAATGTTTCTATAAGATCACCCCTCATCCTTCTGAACTCCAAGGAGTAAAGACCCAGTCTACTCAATCTATCATCATAAGGTAACCCCCTTATTTCTCGAATCAGCCTAGTGAATCGTCTCTGTACCCCTTCCAAAGCTAGTATATCCTTCCTTAAGTAAGGTGACCAAAATTGCACGCAGTACTCCAGGTGCGGCCTTACCAATACCTTATACAGTTGCAGCAACACCTCCCTGCTTTTGTACTCCATCCCTTTTGCAATGAAGGCCAACATTCCATTTGCCTTCCTGATTACCTGCTGCACCTGCAAACCAACCTTCAGATGCCCCCTCAGAGTCATTCATGTTGCACAACTAATCATTCTGTGCTCCTCAGTGACCATAAGCACTATTCACCACAAGTGAATCCTTGTGGTGATGAAGGTGAATTGGAGTTTTCCAAAAAGAGTTTCATGCACAAGGACCCCCAGGTCCCTCTGCACCACAGCATGTTATAATTTCTCCCCATTCAAATAATATTCCCTTTTACTGTTTTTTTTCCCAAGGTGGATGACCTCACACTTTCCGACATTGTATTCCATCTGCCAAACCTTAGCCCATTCGCTTAACCTATCCAAATCCCCTTGTAGCCTCTCTGAGTCCTCTACACAACCCGCTTTCCCATTAATCTTAGTGTCATCTGCAAATTTTGTTGCACTACACTCTGTCCCCTCCTCTAGATCATCTATGTATATTGTAAACAGTTGTGGTCCCAGCACTGATCCCTGTGGCACACCACTAACCACTGATTTCCAACTGGAAAAGGACCCATTTATCCCGACTCTCTGCTTTCTGTTCGCCAGCCAATTCTCTATCCATGCTAATACATTTCCTCTGACTCTGCGTACCTTTATCTTCTGCAGTAACCTTTTGTGTGGCACCTTATCGAATGCCTTTTGGAAATCTAAATACACCACATCCATCGGTACACCTCTATCCACCATGCTCGTTATATCCTCAAAGAATTCCAGTAAGTTAGTTAAACATGATTTCCCTTTCATGAATCCATGCTGCGTCTGCTTGATTGCACTATTCCTATCCAGATGTCCCGCTATTTCTTCCTTAATGATAGCTTCAAGCATTTTACCCACTACAGATGTTAAACTAACCGGCCTATAGTTACCTGCCTTTTGCCTGCCCCCTTTTTTAAACAGAGGCGTTACATTAGCTGCTTTCCAATCCGCTGGTACCTCCCCAGAGTCCAGAGAATTTTGGTAGATTATAACAAATGCATCTGCTATAACTTCCGCCATCTCTTTTAATACTCTGGGATGCATTTCATCAGGACCAGGGGACTTGTCTACCTTCAATCCCATTAGTCTGTCCAGCACTACCTCCCTAGTGATAGTGATCATCTCAAGGTTGTTTATGTCTTCCTTAGTGAAGACAGAACCAAAGTATTTGTTCAATTGGTCTGCCATTTCTTTGTTCCCCATTATAAATTCACCTGATTCTGATTGCAAGGTACCTACGTTTGTATTCACTAACCTTTTTCTTGTCACATATCTATAGAAGCTTTTGCAAGCTTCCTCTCATGCTCTCTTTTCCCCCTCCTAATTAAACCCTTTTTCCTCCTCTGCTGAATTCTAAATTTCTCCCAGTCCTCAGGTTTGCTGCTTTTTCTGGCCAATGTATATGCGTCTTCATAGAAACATAGAAACATAGAAAATAGGTGCAGGAGTAGGCCATTCGGCCCTTCTAGCCTGCACCGCCATTCAATGAGTTCATGGCTGAACATTCAACTTCAGTACCCCATTCCTGCTTTCTCGCCATACCTCTTGATCCCCCTAGCAGTAAGGACCTCATCTAACTCCTTTTTGAATATATTTAGTGAATTGGCCTCAACAACTTTCTGTGGTAGAGAATTCCACAGGTTCACCACTCTCTGGGTGAAGAAGTTCCTCCGCATCTCGGTCCTAAATGGCTTACCCCTTATCCTTAGACTGTGACCCCTGGTTCTGGACTTCCCCAACATTGGGAACATTCTTCCTGCATCTAACCTGTCTAACCCCGTCAGAATTTTATATGTTTCTATGAGGTCCCCTCTCATTCTTCTGAACTCCAGTGAATACAAGCCCAGTTGATCCAGTCTTTCTTGATAGGTCAGTCCCGCCATCCCGGGAATCAGTCTGGTGAACCTTCGCTGCACTCCCTCAATAGCAAGAATGTCCTTCCTCAGGTTAGGAGACCAAAACTGTACACAATACTCCAGGTGTGGCCTCACCAATGCCCTGTACAACTGTAGCAACACCTCCCTGCCCCTGTACTCAAATCCCCTTGCTATGAAGGCCAACATGCCATTTGCTTTCTTAACCGCCTGCTGCACCTGCATGCCAACCTTCAATGACTGATGTACCATGACACCCAGGTCTCTTTGCACCTCCCCTTTTCCTAATCTGTCACCATTCAGATAATAGTCTGTCTCTCTGTTTTTACCACCAAAGTGGATAACCTCACATTTATCCACATTATACTTCATCTGCCATGCATTTGCCCACTCACCTAACCTATCCAAGTCGCTCTGCAGCCTCACAGAATCCTCCTCGCAGCTCACACTGCCACCCAACTTAGTGTCATCCGCAAATTTGGAGATACTACATTTAATCCCCTCATCTAAATCATTAATGTACAGTGTAAACAGCTGGGGCCCCAGCACAGAACCTTGCGGTACCCCACTAGTCACTGCCTGCCATTCTGAAAAGTACCCATTTACTCCTACTCTTTGCTTCCTGTCTGACAACCAGTTCTCAATCCATGTCAGTACACTACCCCCAATCCCATGTGCTCTAACTTTGCACATCAATCTCTTGTGTGGGACCTTGTCGAACGCCTTCTGAAAGTCCAAATATACCACATCAACTGGTTCTCCCTTATCCACTCTACTGGAAACATCCTCAAAAAATTCCAGAAGATTTGTCAAGCATGATTTCCCTTTCACAAATCCATGCTGACTTGGACCTATCATGTCACCTCTTTCCTTGGATTTAACACTATCCCTAATTTCCCTTGTTAACCATGGTTGAGCCACTTTCCCCATTTCATTTTTACGCCAGACAGAGATGTAAAATTGTTGAAGTTCATCCATGTGATCTATAAATATCTGCCATTGCCTATCCACGGCCAACCCTTTAAGTATCATTTGCCAGTCTATCCTAGCCAATTCACGTCTCATACCATTGTAGTTCCCGATGTTGGGGAAGTCCAGAACCAGGGGTCACAGTCTAAGGATAAGGGGTAAGCCATTTAGGACCGAGATGAGGAGAAACTTCTTCACCCAGAGAATTGTGAACCTGTGGAATTCTCTACCACAGAAAGTTGTTGAGGCCAGTTCATTAGATATATTCAAAAGGGAGTTAGATATGGTCCTTATGGCTAAAGGGATCAAGGAGTATGGCGAGAAAGCAGGAAAGGGGTACTGAAATGCATGATCAGCCATGATCATATTGAATGGTGGTGCAGGCTCGAAGGGCCAAATGGCCTACTCCTGGAAGGGTGGAAGCAGATTCAATAGTAACTTTCGAAAGGGAATTGGGTAAATATTTGAAGAGAAAAATTGGCAGGGTTACGGGAAAGAGCAAGGAGAGGGACTAATTGGATAGCTCTTTCAAAGAGCCGGTCCAGGCTCGATGGGCCTGCTTCTGTGCGGTTTCATTCATAATTTTATTATTGGGCTCATTTCATTGATTTCTGTCTCACCCGCTGTAATGTATGCCCCTGGAGGACACACACAGGTTGTAGAGCTGTTGAGTTGGGAGCGGCTTAGCCAGTCACGTGATGTTCACAAGACTCAATAAAACCCCAGCCAGTTGGGTTCGGGGGATCCACGATGAGGCAGGTGGTTGTGAGCCTGGTGGATGAACCGGTAATGTGTCGTGTGATTGTTAAACCTTTGCTAATAAACCAACTAGTTCTTAATAGCAATGTGTTGCTATGAATTCTTAAGCAAAGAAATCATGGAGCAAATACATTACAGCCGCCAGCCTGTCAGATCCTCACCTCCAGCCTGGGGTCACCTCCCCCTCCAGCTTGGGAACACCTCACCCTCCAGCCTGGGGACACCTCTCCTGAGGAGACATTCATTGTGTGTGCCAAAGAGCACTAACCCATCCCGATCGTTGTGTTCTACTTTTGTCTGTTTCGGATGATCAATTTTCCCCTTTCCTCATGAACATAAGAATTAGGAGCAGGAGGAGGCCATTCGGCCCCTCAAGCCTACTGCGCCATTCAATAAGATCATAGCTGTTCTACCTCAAAACTTTCCTGCACTATCCCCACATCCCTTAATATCCAAAAATCTATCGATCTTTGACTGAAACAATAATTGAAAGCGCATATAAAACCCTAATTCAGTTTATAAATGGAAACTTCCAGTATTGGAATGATCAAGCATCTTAAAAAAAAAAGAGCTGCTTTGAAATATGACTAAAATAAATGTAAACTTCACGTGTTGCTACTCAATGCTTAATAGACAGAATTAAAAGCCAATAGTTGTGTCAGCCATCTGCAGTATTGTGTTATGGTTTAAAAAGTGCGTTGTAAGGGGACTGGGTAATGCAGTGAGTTAGAATGCTGTGTTTTGCCTCGGTGATCGGGATATGCTGGGATGGGAAGTCTGCGCTCTCTCGTGCTACTTTGGGCATCAGTTTGGATTCAGCTCCCAGTGGAGAGAAGGCTGCGGCACTCAATAATCCATAATTTAGCACTCATTCACACACAGAAATCCCACAAGGGTCGTTCGTGTTGAAAAAGGAGATGCTAATATTGGACAGCGCGAGAGGGGTCAGCTGAAGCTGCACAGAAATCAACATGAAACCGTAACTAACCAGTGATATTCCCATCTCAGGAATAACCGACGTCAACACTGAATGCAAAGAGGCAAAATCTATTTCCCAAGACTGTGCTCCTTCATAAATATCAAGCTCAAACACAATATGAAGGAAAGCTGTTGGCACTGTACCTGGTGCCATTAAACTATCTGTTCAAGCCTAGGAAATCAATAAACTACAATGCCTGATGTCATCATGGCAAGTAATTGGTAGCAGGATTACAGGAGAGTTCAGGTGAACTTGGAGGATGGTGGGAGTCTGGAACTCACTGCCTAAAAAGGGTGGCAGAGGCAGAAACCCTCAGCGCATTTAAAAAGTACTTGGATGTGTACTTGTAGGGCTACAGACCGAGAGCTGGAAAGTGGGATTAGGCTGGGTAGCTCTTTTTTGGCTGGCACAGACACGATGGGCTGAATGGCCTCCTTCTGTACCATAATGATTCTAGCTGTGGTGCATCAATGGATACAGGACACTACAGGTGATGCTAAGTGAGGAGGTTAGAGTACAGGAAGCTGGTGATACGTTTACGTTTCTGTTTGGCTTCCTTGGAGCTGAAGAAGAGAGGATTGACAGACTCAATGCAGGACACTGAATGTCACAGCTCGTAGTACAAGCTCCTCATTGATAAAGCAACAGTAGTTCTCCCAAGCCCTCAATTACACTCGAACCATGCAAGCACTCCTACTCTGAATATAAACCATCTGAACTCTCAATTAAATTACAATCTGGTAATTTCCTCCCTGGTAGCCATTGTTTTAAATATAATACTGAATATTTCTAAAGGAGATAAATGTAAGTTTATATGCCAATTCTTATTAAGTAAAGTACAGAATCTGAGCTTCGTTAAGATAAATTTTATGAACCTTCTGGGTTCTTGCGATCAATAACAAATTATTATTGGAAATCTTCGAGTCAAAGTCCAAAGGCTGAAATATTTTCTCTAAAGCATCACTTTGTTTCAATTACTGAGTCGTATGGAGGATACACTTCAATTAAATCCTGCTTCCGTTGAGTGTCAGCTTGGTCTCGGAGTCAGACAGCTGTCGTTTTTAAGCCCATAATCCAGGCTGCAGTGCTGAGAGCGAGCTACACTGTTAGAAGTGTCAATCTTTCGAATGAGACGTTAGACCAGAGTCCTGTCTGCCTGTGGGTGTAAACGATCCCACGGGACTATTTTGAAGAAGAGCAGGGGAGTTCTCCCAGTGTCCTTGGCCAAGATTTATCGCGCAGCCAACACCACCGAAAAGATTTCATTCAACATTCAACGTTTCCCACATTACAACAGTGACGACACTCCAAAAGTACTTAATTGGCTGTAATGCGCTGTGTGACATCCGATGGTCATGAAAGGCGCTATATAAATGCAATTCCTTTCTTCCTTCCTCATTCTCTCCCTCCATCCCTTCCTTCCATTCATTTGCTGTTGATGGGATCTTGCTGTTGTGTTTGCTACAAAATAAGTGACTACACTTCAAAAGTACTTAATTGGCTGTGACACGCTTTGGGATAAAGAGGAACCAGCAAGATAAAAGTTCACGGGGTTGGGAGTAATATATTAGCATGGATAGAGGATCGGCTAACTAACAGACAACAGAGAGTCGGGATAAATGGTTCATTCTCTGGTTGGCAAACAGTAACTAGTGGGGTGCCACAGGGATTAGTGCTGGGACCCCAACTATTTACAATCTATATGAACGACTTGGAAGAAGGGACTGAGTGTAATGTAGCCAAGTTTGCTGACGATACAAAGATGGGAGGAAAAGCAATGTGTGAGGAGGACACAAAAAATCTGCAAAAGAAAATAGACAGGCTAAGTGAGTGGGCAAAAATATGGCAGATGGATTATAATATTGGAAAGTGTGAGGTCATGCACTTTGGCAGAAAATATATCAAAGAGCAAGGTATTATTTAAATGGAGAAAGATTGCAAAGTGCCGCAGTACAGCGGGACCTGGGGGTACTTGTGCATGAAACGCAAAAGGATAGTATGCAGGTACAGCAAGTGATCAGAAAGGCCAATGGAATCTTGCCCTTTATTGCAAAGGGGTTGGAGTATAAAAGCAGGGAAGTCTTGCTACAGCTATACAGAGTATTGGTGAGGCCACACCTGGAATACTGCATGCAGTTTTGGTTTCCATATTTACGAAAGTATATACTTGCTTTGGAGGCAGTTCAAAGAAGGTTCACTAGGTTGATTCCGGGGATGAGGGGGTTGACTTATGAGGAAAGATTGTGTAGGTTGGCCTCTACCTCATAGGAATTCAGAAAAATGAGAGGTGATCTTATCGAAATGTATAAGAGCATGAAGGGGCTTGACAAGGTGGATGCAGAGAGGATGTTTCCACTGATGGGGGAGACTAGAACTAGAGGGCATCATCTTAGAATATGGGCTGCCCATTTACAACAGAGATGAGAAGAAATTTTTTCTCTCAGAAGGTTGTAAATCTGTGGAATTTGCTGCCTCAGAGAGCTGTGGAAGCTGGGACATTGAATAAATTTAAGACAGAAATAAGACAGTTTCTTAAACGATAAGGGGTTATGGGGAGCAGGCAGGGAAGTGGAGCTGAGTCCATGATCAGATCATCCATGATCTTATTGAATGGCGGAGCAGGCTCGAGGGCCCGTATGGCCTACTCCTGCTCCTATTTCTTATGTTCTTATTACGCCCTGGGCATGTGAAAGCTGCTCTATAAAATGCTACTTTTTCTTTTTTATTTCGCAAGAACATAATAAACTAGGAGCAGGAGTAGGTGATACAGACGCTCGAACCTGTTATGCCTGTCAATGAGATCATGGCTGGTTTCGACCTCAACTCCACTTTCCCGCCCAATCCCCATATCCCTTGATTTCCCTAGAGTCCAAACCTTTTTCCGTGCAGAAGCAGGGTCCCTGACAGAGAGTTCACAGGTCAAGCATTGGTTCATGGCCTTTCCCAAGGCCAGACCGCTACCGCCCCGCCCACCCCCTGGTCCTTGTGGAGAAATGCCTGAGCACCTCTCCACGGCAGGAGGACTCGCTGTGGCAGAGGGTGGGGAGCTATAATGCTGCTCGCAGTCAGTGTCAAATTCCCGATTTGCTTCTTGTCCCCATTCCTAAGGTTGTCCGCTCCCTCCTCAAGGGACGCACCCTCATTGGACACTAGAATGCCGCCCAGAGTGGTCAACCCTCCTCACCCCACCCCCAGCACCTCACATTCTTCCTGTGTCAGTCTAAAGTTCAGCAGGCCATTTGACTGTGGGAAGCATCACAGTCCTGTTCTCACCCAACGGCCTCACACATTGACCTTCTGTCGCAAATCACAGGATACCGGTGAGGAGCAGGAAAGTGACCCACCCCCCCAAGCTGAAAAGAATTTACAAGTTTCACAATGAAAAAAAAATCATCGGCAGGAATGGTAAGCATGTTGTCATCATCATCATAGGCAGTCCCTCAGAATCGAGGAAGACTTGCTTTCACTCTTAATATATGAGTTCTTAGGTGGCTGAACAGTCCAATATGAGAACCACAGTCCCTGTCACAGGTGGGATAGATAGTCGTTGAGGTTAAGGGAGGGTGGGACTGGTTTGCTGCACGCTCCTTCCACTGCCTGTGTTTGATTTCTGCATGCTCTCGGCGATGAGACTCGAGGTGCTCAGCGCCCTCCCGAATGCACTTCCTCCACTTATGGCAGTCTTTGGCCAGGGTCTCCCAGGTGACAGTGGGAATGTTGCACTTTATCAGGGAGGCTTTGAGTGTGTCCTTGTAACGTTTCCACTGCCCACCTTGGGCTTGTTTGCCGCGAAGGAGCTCCGAGTAGAGCGACTGCTTTGGGAGCCTCGTGTCTGGCATGCGGACAATGCGGCCTGCCCAGCGGAGCCGATCAGTGCTTCGATGCTGGCGATGTTGGCCTGGTCGAGGACGTTAATGTTGGTGCGCCTGTCCTCCGAGGAGATTTGTAGGATCTTGCGGAGGCATTGTTGGTAGTATTTCTCCAGCTTTGTTGTATGTTGTATGGCATTTATAAAACCGAGCTTCGACAAGGGAAACAGTGACCTCATTCTATCTCAAACGTTGGGTGCTGAGAATATTGCACACAGTTCTGATCATAGCAAACAACTGTACACCATCTCTCATTCATCTTCTAGAAACTCTCATCAAATTTTAAAATATTTTCATTTTAAATTACATTTTTAATTTCAATCCATTTAAAAATTGTTATTTTCATATTGACCAGCTTCGGCTGGAACATGTAACATCCGGGACATTATACATTTCATTCACAAAATTGCACCCAGGTGTGAAATGTGACTGACCGACCAAGAATAGAGAGCAGAGTGATATTATTGGTAATTGTCAGCCTGAACACCAAGATATACATGTGCTGGAGAAAGGCATGGCTAGCTTTACAATTTCATTTATTTATCTGGCTACGGAAGGGTGATTACAGAACCTAGTCTCATGGCCCTTTTGACAGTCTCTGTGCTGTCAGCGGAACCACTCTCCGACATATTAAGAAACAGAGAAATATGTTGCTGCAGCTGCCCCTGGGCAGTCATCTTCCAAAGATAAGAATCGCAAAGACCTGCAAGCGTGTAACATTGTGATGGTTTTTCAGTACTTACCTATGGCACTACCAGTTCTCTCTCTCTCTCTCTCTCTCTCTCCCTTCTCCCTCTCCCCCAGTGCAGCTCTTATAGCATTGTGCACAGGCTGGGGACCAGAATACGTCCTTCGTTTTGTCAACCCAAATGCTTTTTGATACTAGAAGCTTCCGGTTTCGCAGAAAACAACAAGCACATCCTTTTTTTTTTCTCTCTTCCCCCCCCCCCAAAAAAAAATAGAACTGCAAAAAATTTAACGCAGAAAATAAATCCTGTGATCTTTAAACAAGTCAGTCTTCTGTGGGAGAGCAGAATGAGTTTTTAAAAAAATCTCTGCATATAAAAAAAGGTCTCAGAGTCTCTCCGCACCCTCCTATTGCTAGTACTGAGGGAAATGCAATTAGAAGGGTAACAGTGCACGTTGCTAAATTCAGATTGCAATGGGCAGCCTGTTGCCTCCCTCCCAGCTTGTCACCAGCCGGGTGAATCCATTTGCAGAGAGAAGCAGGGGCGAGCAGGCAGCATGACAAAGCATTATCACCAGAAATACTGCCAGGTGCAAAGGACACTCACTACTTTAAGATTCCTCAATTCACCTGGAGGCTGGTAAAGCTACAGAAATCTGAGCGAACAAGACCTCGGCGCCTTTAAGGTTGCCGGAGTAAAAATTGCAGCTTTGGGAGAGAATGTCCTCAGAATCCGATGCGATTACATCTGTGTGTGGGTGTGTGTGTGTGTGTGCGCGCACATTTATTATTTTGCGAAAAGGCTAAGAAGCTCTTTTCAAGGTCACTGCACCATGGCTTGGTTGTATTTGTGTTACTGAAAAGCACTTCCTGTTCCAGTGGCATCGCACACCCCCAACACATGGCCATCCTTCTCCCCAGTACAGCTTGGTTATCCTGGTAACCATCTCAATGGTACCAACCCTTGAAACATTGATTTTAAGCAGGTTGGTGGTTTATTGAGGCGTTTTACTGTCAGCAGCACCCACAAAGGCAAATATAGTTCATTCTTCGGGAAAAGGTTTGCAAAAAAGAGGAACATCTCTTTGAATAAAGGGATAGCTCAGCTCGATTGGACCAACTCTTCCAGTCCTGAATAACAGCAGACCTCTCCTGGCCATTGCACTGAAACTACCCACAAAGGACGTCTCCGGAATCTAATGGTGCTGGGCTGGGCTGCGGGTATCACTGAAGGTAATTCCCCACCGGGGCAGCACAATGTGACTGACTCGCTGAATTCTTCCGGCGAACCCGTTATCAGCGGAGGAGCCGGTTAGACACAGAACGCTGCGGTGCCGACCTTGTACAAACCCCCCGATAATTCACATCCATTCCTTGTTCGTTCTGTTCAATGGGGCTGCTGCCATTGTGAGGAGAAGTCACCCACATTGCCCCCGTTACCCCACATAGCCCCCGTTATCCCACATTGTCTCCATTAGCCCACATGGCCCCCATTACCCCACATTTCCCCCGTTACCCCACATTGTGTTGTGGGTTGGGCCAGTTTGTGATGTGGGTAGGAGGGGGCTTGTTGTGGGGTACGGTTTGTGTTCTGGGGGGGGGTTGTATTGTGGTGTTTGTGTAGTGTTGTGGGGGGGGGGGTTGTGTTGTGTTGTGGGGTGGGTTGTGTTGTGGGGGGGAGCGTTTTTGGGGGGTGTTTTGGGGGGGGTTGTGTTGTGGGGGGGTGTATTGTGGGGGGGTTTGTGGGGGAGGGTGTTGTGGGGAGGGTTTGTTGTGGAGGGGTTGTGTTTTGGGGGTGTTGTGTTGTGGAGGAGGGGATTGTGTTGTGGGGGGGTTGTGTTTTAGGGGGTGTTGTTTTGTGGTGGGGTAGTGTTTTGGGGGTGTTGTGTTGTGGGGGGGTTTGTGTTGTGGGGGGTAGTGTTTTGGGGGGTGTTGTGTTGTGGGGGGTGGGGAGGGTGTTGTGTTGTGGGGGGTGGGGGGGGGGGTTTGTGTCGTGGGGGGGTTTGTGTTGTGGGGGGTAGTGTTTTGGGGGTGTTGTGTTGTGGGGGGTGGGGGAGGGTGTTGTGTTGTGGGGGGTGGGGGGGGGGGTTTGTGTCGTGGGGGGGTTTGTGTGAGCGTGTATATAAGAGCCGATCGAGGAGAGGGATGAAGTTGCCGGTTGGAATTTGATTTCCCATTTGAACCCAGTGACCAAACACTACTGCTGTGCCTTGTGCACATTACAAAAGGCAGACCCCGATTGCAGCACGCAACATTTCCATTTTACATCTGCAGTTGTGCCTGACATTCAGGAATAGAGTGCCGATTGTACCGAATTGGAGTGCAGTCTGTGGACATCCATTTGCTGGTTGGTGGGTTTTTGATTCACAGAGAACCGACTTTGTTCTTTCCTCTGGACTCAATTGAGGCGGGAGGCCTGGAGGTTACAGAACATTCCTGCTCAATTAATCAATACTGATGTACTCCGGGGAGTAACATTTATTCAATGTTCTGTTCTCTGTTCTATAGAGAATAATACAAATCAAATGAAAGGCCTTGGGCCAGATTTCCCTTCCTGATTGGCTACAGTATGACGTATAGTGCAAACTCCCAGCCAATAGTACGGCTTTCTGGGTTGCGGTGGTCCACGGCCTCTGTCCCAGAGTAAGGCACCTTTTTACCAGTGCTGCCACCCTGAGACACCCAGGGCATCTCCTAACTGCCAACGTCTACCACAGAAGGTGGCCTGAGCCAAGGATCCTGAGGTAGCTCAAACATTGAGGCTTTTCAAAAGTTGAGAAGCAATACCACACATTTTTCTCCATAAAAAGGAGGCGTGCTTTGAACAAAAAGTATTCCTCTGACAGGAGCCACTGAGGCTTTAACTAATCCCAGCAAACATTTCCCCCCGCGTCAATTTTCCTCACCTTCTGTCAACTGTCAAACGTGGCCCAGTGGGCAGCACCCTCACCTCTAAGTCAGAAGGTTGTGGGTTCAAGACTCACTCCAGGAACTTGAGCACATAAATCTAGGCTGACACTCCCTGAGGGAGCGCTGCAATGTCGGAGGTGCCGCCTTTTGGATCAGACGGTAAACCGAGGCCCCGCCTTCCCTCTCAGGTGGACGTAAAAGATCCCACTGCACTATTTCGAAGAAGAGCAGGGGAGTTATCCCCGGTGTCTTGACCAATATTTATCCCTCAATCAACATCACTAAAACAGATTATGTGGTCATTATTATACTGCTGTTTGTGGGAGCTTGCTGTGCGCAAATTGGCTGCCGCGTTTCCCACATTACAACAGTGACTGCACTTCAATAAGTACTTCATTGGCTGTAAAGCACATTGAGACACCAGGTGGTTGTGAGAGGTGCTATATAAATGCAAGTCTTTCTTTCTTTTTCTCTCCTGAAGGTGTCGCCTTCCTGTTAGGATTCAGCTCCACTTATGCCCTTCAGGACCCTGCCCCAGTGACGATTAGTCGTGGAGATGCCTTGACATCGAGAGCCAGCAGCCTGTGGGAGCCATGGTAACCCAGTCCCATCCTGCTCTCACCTAACGTCCACTCCTGTACATTGCCAACACCAGACACTGGACAGTGATCAGGGACACTGGCTGCTTTGCCCTCTTATAACCCAGGGCACTAAAGACTATTTTTGAGGGATTATTGGCCACAGACTTTGCCCCATGCCGCACTTTGCCCCCCCCCCCCTTGCAGGCCAATCCCCCATACACAGGCCAATTCCCCCCCAACACAGGTCAATCACCCCTACTCAGGCCAATGACTCCTACACAGGCCTTTCCCCCCAACACAGGCCAATCACCCCTACTCAGGATAATGACCCCTACACCAGCCTTTCCCCTACACACAGGCCATTCCCACCCACAAAGGCCTTTCCCCCCTGCAGGCCTTTCCTCCTGCGTAGGCCTTTCTCCCCATGTGTCTGTTATTGTCCCATGGGAGCCCGAGAATGCCTCCCACCTGGGAACAATTACATTGAGAGAGTCAGACGCTGTCAACAATCCCAAGACTGCAGCTGATGAACTTTTTACTGAAAGCAATCTCCCGAATTACTGCCTCACAATCACCAAATACCTCAAGCAATTCAATATCTTCATGGGCCATTGTTGAATGGGTCACTCCTGCTTTCAAATCCTTGAAAGTTAGACATGTGAAATGTGTAAAATTGAGAAGTGAACAGTTTTAAGACTAAGAAATCATTCTTTGAACCGATTCACCTTTGACCTTGCTGAGATGCAGTTCCACAGACACTGGCAGCTGTATGATACCCTCGGCCAGTGGCCGTCTTTCACTTATGATTCACAACACTGAATGTGGGCCTTGACTGTCCTTGCCTGACACCCACACAGCACACCTTCCAGCAAGGCTGATTGTTTAGTGGGCAACAAGCTCATATTGCCCCTCTCTGAGGCCAATTGTGAACTCCTCCGGCTGCCTGGGCTATTGACAGATTAAATGAATGGGCAAAACTGAAGCAAATAGATTACAATGTAGGCAAATGTGAGGTCATCCAGTTTGGACCTAAAAAGGACAGAACTGGGTACTTCCTAAATGATGAAAAACTAAACCCAGTGTTGGTCCAAAGAGACTTGTGTCCCGGTACATAGATCATTAAAATGTCATGATCAGGTACAGAAAATAATCAAAAGGCGAATGGAATGCTGGCCTTTATATCTAGTGGACTAGAGTACAAGGGGGTAGAGGTTATGCTGCAGCTGTACAAAGCCCTGGTTAGACCACACTTGGAGCAATGTGAGCAGTTCTGGGCCCCACACCTTAGGAAGGATTTGTTGGCCAGGGAGGGAGCGCAGCGTAGGTTTACCAGAATGATACCCGCACTCCAAGGGTTCAGTTACGAGGAGAGATTACACAAACTAAGGTTGTATTCCCTGGAATTTAGAAGGTTAAGGGGTGATCTGATCGAAGTTTTCAGGATATTAAGGGGACGGATAGAGTAGATAGAGAGATACTATTCCTGCTGGTTGGAGCGTCTAGGCCTAGGAGGCAAAGTCTAAAAATTAGAGCCAGACCTTCCAGGAGTGAAATTAGGAAACACTTTTACACACAAAGGGTGGTAGAAGATTGGAACTCTCTTCCACAAATGAAAATTGATGCTAGATCAATTGCTAATTTTAAATCTCAGATTGACAAATTTTTGTTAACCAATGGTATTAAGGGATATGGGCCAAAGGCGGTTAGGGCGCAGATTAGCCTTGATCTCATTGAATGGCGGAACAAGCTCGAGGGGCTGAATGGCCTCCTCCTGAACCTATGTTCCAAGACCAAATAAATCAGCACAGATCAGGAATTAAAGCTGACCCTTTATGGCTCCCGATCTGTGGGGCTTTAGTACTATATTTAAAGAATTACACAGGATAAACAACACAGACACAGGCCATTCGGCCCAACCAGTTCATGTTGCCGTTTATGTTCCACTCGAACCTCCTCCCGTACGTCCTCATCTAACTCTATCAGCATAATCCTCTATTCCCTTCTCCCTCATATGCTTGTCTAGCCTTCCCTTAAATGCATCGATACTATTCGCCTCAACCACTCCCTGTGGCAGCGAGTTCTACATTCTCACCACTCTCTGGGTAAAGAAGTTTCTCCTGAATTCCCTATTTGATTTCTGTTATGTATGTAAACTTTGTAATAGTGTAAGACTTGCCACCAGGGGGCGCACCTGTTGGAGACTCAAGGGTCACCACACCTCGTGCAAGCAAGTATACAAGGTTGTCTGTCACTCTGGCGTTTGATTAAAGGGACTAAGGTCACATCAGTTTGAGCTTACAGCATACAGTCTTGTGGAGTTATTCTGAACATAACAATTTCTTGTTGACGATCTTATATTGGTAGCCGCTAATATTCCTCTCTGCCCAAACCCCCATCCCACTCCCAGGCCTAACCCTACATCTTTCTGTGTCTGCCCCTGGAAAAAACTCTCTCCCAACTCACTTACAACTACACTTACAAAATCCCAACTTTGGCCCTCCATCCACCCCATGATATTTCTGCAGCTATTGATCTGCTCAACCACACCTTTGATGCCCTAATCCTTTATTACTCTCTCTCACTCTGGCCGTTCCCTGTGTAACGGCCCTGATCTTCGATCCCTTAAGTTTAATGGATGCAGATTTGAATGGATATGGCAGATAACCAGTTTAGCCACTCACTGCCAGATCTGGCTGAACCACATAAAGCACTACTGGGTCCTGCTCTCGTCTGCCAAAACTGTTCACTATTCCAGGATCATCCTGGAATACAAAGAGAACCCTTTTTCTTTTCTCTACTGCAAAACATCTTCTTAAACCCCTCTCCCCTGTCTCCTCCACCCTCACCTCCAACAACAAGTTTGATGAGCTCATGGACATCTTTGTCTCTAAGATTGGGATAATCCGATCAGCTGCCTCTGCCACTTCCCGTCCTTCCTCTAGCCCACCAGGCCAAACTTCCTGTCAGGTTCCCCCGTGCCCCAGCCTGAACTCGCATTTTTCTCCAGTTGCTCTCCGATCTCCCCTCATGCCCTCAACGAGCTCAGCTTGTCCAAGAGACCCACTTCCTGCTCCCTTGACCCTATTCCCACTAAACTGCAGACCAGCCAACTTCATTTTCTGGCTCACGTTATCGGATATTGTTAACGGTTCTCCTCCGGTATAGTCCCCCTCTCCTTCAAATCTGTGGTCATCGCCCCTCTCCTCAAAAAAACAACTCTTGACCCCATTGTCCTTGCAAACTACCGCCTCATCTCCAACCTCCCTTTCTTCCTCACAGTCCTTGAATGTGTTATCGCCTCCCAAATCCGTGCCCATCTTTCCCAGAATTCCATGTTTGAATCCCTCCAAAGAGGTTTCCACCCCTGTACAGAAATGGCTCTGATCAAAGTCACAAATGACATCCTATGTGACTGTGACAAAGGTAACCTATCCCTCCTCATCCTTCTCGACCTGTCTGCAGCCTTGGACAGGGTTGATCACTCCAAGCTCCTCCAAGGCCTCTTCACCATCGTCCAGCTGGGAGGGACTGCACTCGCCTGGTTCCATTCTTATCTATCTGATCGTAGCAATGGCTTCTCTTCCCGCCCCCACATCGTTACCTCTGGTGTCCCCCAAGGATCTATCCTTGGCCCCTCCTATTTCTCAGCTACATGCTGCCCCTTGGTGACATCATCCGGACATCCAGTACTGGATGTTCAGAAATTTTCTCCAATTAAATATTGGGAAGACCAAAGCCATTGTTTTCAGTCCCCGCCACAATGTCCGTTCCCTAGCCACTGACTCCATCCCTCTCCCCAACTTCTGTCTGAGGCTGAGCCAGACTGTTCGCAACCTTGGCATTATATGTCACACTGAAATGAATTTCCGACCACATAGCCACACCATAACTAAGACCGCCTAATTCCCCCTCTGTAACATCTCCCGACTCCGCCCCTGCCTCAGCTCATCTGTTTCTGACACCCTCATCAATGCCTTTGCTACCTCTAGACTAGACTATTTCAACGCACTCCTGGCTAGCCTCCCACATTCTGCCTACGTAAGCATCGTGGTTATGTTACTGGGCTAATCATCCTAGAGGCTTGTATTAATGATCTGGAGTTCAAATCTCCCCATAGTAGCTGTGGCATTTAATTTCAGTGAATTAATAAATCTGGAATTTAAAAAACACCGGTATCGTTAATGGTGACCATGAAACTACTGATTTTTGTAAAAATCCAGCTGGTTCACTAATGTCCTTTAGAGAAGGAAATCTGCCGTCCATACCCGGTCTGACCTATATGTGACTCCAGACCCACAGAAATATGGATGACTCTTTAGTGCCCCTTTGAAATGGCCGGAGCAAGCCACTCAGTTGTAACAAACCACTACAGAGACTGCAGTAGTTCAAGAAGGCAGCTCACCATTACCTTAAGGGCAACTAGGGATGGACATCAAATGCTGGCCTTGCGCCCACATCACAAGAATGAATAATTTTTTTTAAATTGAGGTCATCTAAAACTCTGCCGCCTGTGTCCTAACTCAACCCAAGTCCCGTTCACCCCTCACCCCTGTGCTCAATGACCTACACTGGCTCCCGGTTAAGCAGCGCCTCGATTTTAAAATTCTCAGACTTCTTTTCAAATCCCTCCACGGCCTCGCCCCCCCGCCCCACACCCCGAGATATCTGCACTCCTCTATTTCTGGCCTTTTGAGCATTCCTGATTTGAATCGCTCCACCCCTGTGCCTCAGCTGTCTAGGCCCTAAGGTCTGGAACTCCCTCCCTAAACCTCTCTGCCTCTCTACCTCTCTTTCCTCCTTTAAGACGCTCCTTAAAATCTACCTCTTTCAACAAGCTTTCGGTCATCTGCCGTAATTTCTCCTTATGTGGCTCGGTTTCAAATGTTGTTTGATAATCGCTCCTGTGATGCGCCTTGGGATGTTTTACTGCGTTAAAAGCGCTATATAAATGCAAGTTGTTGTTGTAATAATGGCTTAACGCGAAACGGTTTCATAAAATGACGAAGTTTCCAAAGTTGGGGAGAAAATAAAGAGACCCGTAGCACTCAAAATTACAACTGCTTCCCACAGAGTTTGTACACTTTTAAAAGCTAACACCGCTGACTATAAATATTCCCCATGTTTCTTCCTGTCTTGTCCTGATATCCCAGGGTTACCGCGAACAATTTTAAATAAGCAGCCGATTCCCACCTGCTCCTTGTGAGGTTATTCCAGCTTTGCATATTTGAAAAGCATTTGGAAATGTATTTCTCCTCCTTGTCATGTGGGCCCAGATTCCTCACTCAATCATGCGTAACACCAGGAGATTGATGTTCGAACACAGAAATGCAGGAAAATCTTTGATCAAAGCTCAAACTTGGCAAGAAAAAAAATTATACTTTCAAATACTGTAATGGTTTACAAATTCAAGTAAGAAATAAAACAGAGCTAAACGGCAAGTCCTCTTTATGAATTCAGTCTTGTTCACGTTTGGCAAAAATATAAGTAGTGCTTTCAAGGGAAAGTTAACCTAATAAATATTTGTATGAAATGTTGGATTACTCATTAACGTTGAGACCCATGGGCAGATCTGTGCGTGATTACAGATTAGCAAGGGAAACGTTTGAAATAAATTGTATCATGTAATGGCTCACCCACTTTATCCGCCTCACAAGACCATATTAAAAATAGAAAAGACTTGCATTTATATAGCGCCTTTCACGATCACCAGACGTCTCAAAGCACTTTACAGCCAATGTAGCACTTTTGGAGTGTTGTCACTGTTGTAATGTAGGAAACGCGGCAGCCAACCTGCGCACAGAAAGCTCCCACAAACAGCAATGTGAAAATGACCAGATAATCTTTTTTTTTGTTATGTTCATTGAGGGGTAAATATTGGCCAGGACACCAGGGATAACTCCCCTGCTCTTCTTCGAAATAGTGCCATGGGATCATTTACATCCAATTGAGAGAGCAGACGGGGCCTCGGTTTAACGGTTCATCCCTCAGCACTGCACTGGGAGTGTCGGCCTAGATTTTTTGTGCTCAAGTCCCTGGATTGGGACTTGAACCCACAACCTTCTGACTCAAAGGTGAGAGTGCTACTCACTATAAAAACACTGGGGGCTAGATTTTATACTTTTGTGCAGATCGCCCAAAAATGGGCTGTATTTCTGGCGTGGGCGGTAAAAATGGGTTTTCTGATCGCCGGCTTGTCGCCCATTTTCAAAGCCCCTAATCTCCATTTTTGAAATTGGGCGTTACCGCGAGCGATATGAAATGGGCAGTAGCGTTAAATCTCTCTGACCTGCCGTAAAGTGTCGCCGTCCTTAGCAACGGCATGGCAACGCTCGATTTCCACGATTCAGGAGGTCAAGGGTCATCATAATATGCACAGAAGAGGAGACAGAGAGAGAGGGAGCCGAGAAGGACTGAAGGCATGTGTGGGTGTGGTGTGGCTGCTTTGGGAGGAAGGATGGAGATTTTAGAGCTTTAGAGTAAATAGGGAAACAAAAATTATCTGTTACCAGCCAGATATTTGCCCGAATTTGGTGCCTATAATGGAGGGAGAGGAGGAAGCAACACAGCACACTGGAGTCTGATGGTGGTGAGAGCAATGAGCTGGGAGAGGACCACGTTGGAGGGTGCAAAAGAGCGAAGAGGTTCTCGGATGAGGCAAATGCTTCCCTCCTGCTGGAGGTCGAGTTACGCTGGGATGATTTGACCCAGGGAGGGCATTGGAAGCCCACCCCAAAGACCTACAAAAAGATATGGGCTGAGATAGCAGAGGCGGTCTCGTCGGCGACCAATGAGGTGCTTGAGGGCAACCAATGCCGCAAACGATGGAATGACCTTGTGGGATCTGCAAGAGTAAGTATTATATTTATTTACAAGTACTATGTATTTATATAATTTGATTTATTAACAGTCATGAGTGACTATCAGCAGATGTGAGGTCTTGCACTTTTAACGGGAATGTTGTAGTCAAAGCCTGCAGTCACAGTGCACGTCTTTAGGTAAAGAATGGTATATATCAGAATAATCATGATTACATCTGTCGGCTATGTGTTGTATTAATTTCTATGACACTACCTAGCAATGATATCACGCTATGATCTCATGCCATGTCGTCCTATCACCTTTTACAGAAGAATCTATTCATGATGAGGTCCATGCAGAGGCGAATGGGTGGGGGCCACCAGTCTCCAGCAACATCACTGAGATGGAGGAGCGGGTGCTCACACTCGTGGGGAAGCACCCCCGGACAGCCATGGAAGCATCTACAGACCCTGAAGCGACGTGAGTAAAGTATACACCATTGCGTGATGTAAAGTCAATAGATGCCACACCCACTCATATCCGAACAATCATATATGATAGATGATTTCTAAAATTGTCCTATAAATAATGCTGGCCTAACGAAAATCATTGCAATGCACAATTTGTTGATGGTCATGAAATGTGATGTCTGCGATGATCTTGATAGCAGTGGTACTTTTGTCGTGCATATGCTGTGTGTAGCGCTGGAATCACCTTGTGACCCTAGCACCCCGTTCTCTAAAATCTCATTTGTGTTTTACAACTCAGCCCACAGAGGCCAGAAGGTGGTGGCGTGGGGCCGGACTCGCTAGACGATCCTACATCTGGTGCTGAGGAGCTCCGATTCTCGCCGGTCAATCCGCTGGGTCTGTTCTCTACGGATGAGAGCGCGGACTTCGAGGAACCTGCATCGCCACGCTCCAGAAGCCATTCCATCCCAAGGCCATCTAGTGGTCCTCCGGTCATTCCCGCCTCCACTCTGGAGGTACCGGGCCCAAGCACCTCGCCACATGGATGGTGCCGACCCCTCGGAGGTTACGTGGACACGGCAGGTCTGGTCCACAAGCGCGACATGAGAGCGGAGAGATGGTACAGTTGTCCAGGAGGACTGTTAAACCATAGGTGACCAGGTCCTCGATGCATTGGGGGCCTATCCCAACAGCTGGCCACCATGACTGAGTATGTTCTGTGGATGGCGAAGGCCCTGGAGGCGATAGCCAGGAACACTGCTGGCACAGGCCTCCCAGTGGTCCCGGAGCGCAGCACTCCACCCCTAGGTTCCGCACCACCACTGCGAATGACAGATGAGAGGCAGGACCAAGATCCTGCTTTTGGATCCGAGAATGTCCCTACCCACCCAACCACCGCCTCTGCCTTCATCCCACCCAATGACGCAGCGGCAGAGGAGCTCCTCGGCCAGGCGTCGTGGAGCAAGGAGGGGAAGAGGTAGAGTTGGGGAGAAGGAGGGGGGGGGGAAGGGAAGTGAGGTGAATGTCTGCAGGTGCTGGCTGTGTTATATCTCCATCTGGGTGTATGCAATTTGTTGTAATGTATGGGGGGAGGGGACCACCCTCCTGTGGTTGCATTTGAATTCTGTGTTGCTGGACATGTTGAACATTTGATTGATATCAATGGTGGAAAAAGTGGGGTGTGGGCGGGGGTTGGGTGTTATTGCCCGTGATACTTAAGATTTCAGACCAATGTTGGTAGAAATTTTTTTTTATTGAACATAACCTTGTTGCGCATTGTCTCAGATATCTGGACTGTTACACACTGGTGATTCCTTAACATGAAAGGGTTAAATAAAACTTAACTTCAATCAATGTAAACTTTAACTGGCACCAAGGTGATGGGCACCATTGATGTCTGAGCTGCACACACACACAGCAGTGTGTCAGCGTAGTCACTCACAGCAACGTTCTTTTAGGCAAATTGTTCAGCTATCAGCTACTGAGGTAAGAGTCTTGCAGCTATGTAGCCACTAAGGTCCCTTTCCTGCGGTCTCGAGGGGAGCATGGGCATGGTTGCATAGCCAGCCTGATTGTCTGGCCCTAGATCAGCGTCCAGACCCTTGTCCTCCTCATCCTCTCTCTCCTGTGGTGGAGCATCAGTCCCTTCTGGCAATTCTTGGCCCCTCCTGATAGCCAGGTTGTGCAGCATGGAGCACATGACCACGAATTTACCTACTTGCTCAGGGTTGTATTGTAGCTCCCCTCCTGAGTGGTCCAGACATCTGAAGCGCTGCTTAAGCGCAGTTATTGTTTTATGGACCACATTGCATGTGTCTCTGTGGCTCTGGTTGTATCACTTCTCGGCCTCGGTGTGGGTGTCACGCATGGGGATCATCAGCCAGGTGGCTGGGCCATATCGGTTGTCACCAATCATCCAGCATTGTCCTTGTGGCTGACTCTTAAAGATGTCAGAGACTGCGCTCTCACGCAGGATGTGAGCCTCATCGAAGCTGCCTGGACATTTGGCATTCACTGCCGTTATGATCTGGTTGTGGTCGATCACTAGTTGGACCTTCAGGGAGTGAAATTGTTTTCTGTTACGAAAAAGGTCTGGGTCCTGAGAACGTGCCCACATGGCGATGTGAGTGCACTGTATTGCTCCCTGCACCCTGGGGAACTCAGCAATGCGGTAGAATGCTCCAGCCCTGTCAGTCTGAGCCACCGTGGTCATGGGGAATCTGATACAGTCCATCCTTCATGCGTACAGGGCCTCCGTGGATGGCATGGTGAGACAGAGGGGAAATCTCGACCACGGAGGCCCAAAAGGAACCGGACACATAGAAAGACAGTGTCGCAGTGACCTTGACCCCGACCAACACTGATGTCCTGATGGCTGGCTGCATATGTGGCCTGATGGGCTCTCATACTTCATTGATCACCACCTTGTGGAAGCATAGTCTCCGAAGGCAGACTGCTCGGACACGTCAAGGTAAGACCTCTTCTCCCTGTAAGTGCTGGGTATGTATGGTCTTGACCTCCTCCTCATTCTTGCACGTTTTAAATTGGGCACATAATGATGTGCATCAGACATTGAACCATTTGCACTCTGCAGCATCTGTGTATTAATCGATGGAGGCTGAGAAATGGCTGGTCCCATTGCAATAATAGAGATTGATCAGAAGCAATAATTTGCTCACTAAAATACACCTACAGTAAACCCCTAATAGTCCAGAGTCTGAAAATATGTCTGTTGAGATGATCACTTCACCTGAGAATAACTCCAGAATCAATCCAAACTCCCCTGAAGTTGAAGCAGCATTTTAAATGAAGCGACCTTCGATTTTAAAAATGGCGCCCACACCGCTGTGATTCATTCAGAACAGTTCCACTTTGTCAGAGCGGTGTTTTGGGCGAGCGATATTGTGGGCAATATGTGTGCGAGGTGGTGAAAGTGACGCTGGTGATCTCCTGGGCGTTAGTTTTGGCAAATGTGATCTTTCCGACAAAAAAAAGTGGGCGGGGCGGTATTATTGAATCTTTGCATTAATTCCTTGCGGAAACTAACGCTGGGCAATATTATAGGTGTTGATTTCGCCCATTTTGATGATTCCGCCCAAAAAAAGTGGGCGGGCGGTATTATTTTTCCCCGGTGTTACGAGCATGAGGAAAGTAACTCTCGGCGATAGTGTCCGAAAAATGGGCGTCGGTTTTTATTTTGTGACTAAATGGGCAATATCTGGGCATTATACGTCATTTCAGCAGTAAAATGGACATTAAGTGGGCGGTATGCATACAAAAAAAATGGAAAATCTAGCCCTGGGTCCTTCGCCTGTGGTGAAGCATACGAAGGATCAAGAATAAGTGAAGCCTATTGTGTAATTGTTGGCAGAATAGGTAGGACCGATTTTCATGGATAAGAAGGGAGCTTCAATGCCAATCGATGTGTGTTTCTTTATGCAGTAAGATAGGGTCCCATATTGTATTGCTGCTAGGGGCCATTTCAGTCGTGGCTCAGTGGGTAGCACCTTTGCCTCTGAGTCAGAAGGTTGTGGGTTTAAGTCCCACTCCAGAGACTCGAGCACACTCCAGTGCCGTGCTGAGGGAATGCTGCACTGTTGGAGGTGCTGTCTTTTGGATGCGACGTTATTTGCTCTCTCAGGTGGCTGTAAAAGACCCCTTGGCACTATGTCAAAGAAGAACACGGGAGTTCCCCCTGGGGCCAATATTTATCCCTCAACTAACACCACAAAAAATAGATTATCTGGTCATTATCACATTGCTGTTTGTGGGAGCTTGCTGTGCACAAATTGGCTGCCGCGTTTCCCTTCTTACAACAGTGACTACACTCCAAAAGTACTTCGTTGGCTGCAAAGCGCTCTGAGATGTCTGGTGGTCGTGAAAAGCGCTATATAAATGCAAGTCTTTTGTTTTTTCTTTGAAAACAGCTCTGCCCAGTGCATCCAGGCCTCTTTCTTGCTCGCTGAGCCACCCACGTGACCGGGACCCGCGCCGGCCAATCAGAGCTCGGCACTGACGCGGCGCCATTTTGGCGCGGACGCCGATGCGGTTCAGGCGGGCGACCGTTCCCCGGCTGTAAATGCTTCATTTTCCTGGCGATTGTTTGCATCAGTGGCCGCTACCGATTGTTTCCGCCGGTAATGGTTGGGTTTTATCATTCCCCCTCCGCCGTCCCGTGTCTCCATTACAAATGCTGCGCATGTGTCAGATGTCTCTGTGCAAAATAGGGCAGTTGCACAGCTGCTGGGCAGTGTGGGTAAAGACAGGCTCCATTTATTTTGACTTTCTGCAATCACAATATTTAAAGGCAATGTCTGGGAGTGGAAGATGTCTTGGCCAATTGTTATGCAAAAGATATATAATTAGAAGTACATTCGAATGAGACATCAAACCAGGCTCCGTCTGCTCTTAGTTGTAAATATTTGAAGAGTTTAGAGAGGTATGTAGGAGGGTCTGAGTGGTTCAAAGGATGGGCGGAGGTGGGTGGGGGCGGGGGGTGATCTGCAGTGGCTCAGATGGTGAGAGGGTCTGCAGGGGGTCAGAGGGTGTGATTCATGGAGTGGGCGGGGGAGGGGTTCAGTGGGAGGAAGGTTTAGAGGGTTGGATAGTCTGGGGGGTGGGGGGGGGGGTTCAGAGGGTGGAAGGGTCCATGTGTGTTGGGGGGGGTGTTCAAAGGGTGTTAGGGCCTGGGGTGGGGGGGGGGTGCAGAAGGTGGGAGGGTCTGGGGAGGGGGTGGACACAGGGTCGGGGGGAGGCAGAGGGTGCGAGGTTCTGGTGAGGGCAGAGAGTGGGAGAGTCTGGGTTTGGGGTAGGGCAGAATGGCCTGTGTCTGGCTTTGCCCCAGCATCTCTGCCATGTGCATGCAGGCCTCTTTTAGATATAAAATATTACGCAGCATTATTTGAAGAGCAGAGAGATTGTAGACACAGGGGATAATGTTATGATTTGATAAGTTTCTGGTGTTTTATTTACAGTTTGGTGTTTATTGTTTGTGCACCTTTAAAAAGGAGGCACTTTTGTTTTTGTGATTGATGACACAGTCAACATAATTGGCAGATAAAAGAGCCAAAGAAGAGCAGAGGAGTTCTCACTGGTGTCCAGGGGCTAACCATTATCTCTCAACCAACATCACGAAAACAGATTATCTGAGAGAATGGCTTTTTGTGGGAGCTTGCTGTGCGCAAATTGGTTGTCACATTTCCTACATTACAACAGTGACAACACGCCACTCCTTGTGAAAGGCTTTGGGATAACCACAGTTTGACAAAAGTGCTATATAAATGCAAGTTTATTCATTCATCAAAGTTTTCAACACAGTTTTACATTTGCAATCTGCCCAGAGATCCGCCCTTCCTGGCACTCAACTTGAAAAGCAAAATGCTGGAAATCTGAAACACAAAACAGAAAAACAACGCCAACTTGAATTTATAGAACGCCTTTAATGTAGTAACATGTCCCAAGACGCTTCACAGGAACATAATCAAGACAAAAATTGACTCCCAGACATTAGGACAGGTGACCGAAATCTTGGTCAAAGAGGTAGGTTTTCAGGAGGATGTTAATGGAGGAGAGTGAGGTGGAGAGGCAAAGAGGATGAGGGAGAGAATTCCATAGCCTCGGGTCTAGAGGCAGCTGAAGGCATACTGCCAACTGTGGAGTGATGGAAGTCGGGAATAACCTCACACTTCCCCACATTATGTTTGTCCACTCACTTAGCCTGTCTATATCCCTTTGCAGATTCTTTGTGTCCTCATCGTAACTTGCTTTCCCACCCATCTTTGTATCATCAGCAAACTTGGCTACATTACACTCGGTCCCTTCATCCAAGTCATTAATATAGATTGTGAATAGTTGGGGTCCCAGCACCGATCCCTGCGGCACCCCACTAGTCACTGTTTGCCAACCGGAAATGACCCATTTATCCTGACTCTCTGTGTTCTGTTAGTTAGCCAATCCTCTATCCATGCAAATATATTACCCCCAACCCCGTGAACTTTTATCTTGTGCAGTAACCTTTTATGTGGCATCTTATTGAATGCCTTCTGGAAATCCAAATACACCACATCTCCTTTATCCATCTGATTCCCCTTTATCCACCTGCGCGTTACATCCTCAAAGAACTCCAGCAAATTTGTCAAACATGATTTCCCTTTCATAAAACCATGCTAACACTGCTTGACTGAATTATGCTTTTCCAAATGTCCTGCTACTGCTTCCTTAATAATGGACCCCAGCATTTTCCCAACGACAGATGTTAGACTAACTGGTCTATAATGTCCTGCTTTTTGTCTGCCTCCTTTTTTAAATAGGGTGTTACATTTGTGGTTTTCCAATCCGCTGGGACCTCTCCAGAATCCAGGCAACTTTGGTAGATTACAACCAATGCATTCACTATCTCTGCAACCACTTCTTTTAATACCCTGGGATCCAAGCCATCAGCTCCAGATAGTGATTGTTTTAAGTTCCTCCCTCCCTATAGCCCCTTGATTACCCACTATTGGGATGTTTTTAGTGTCTTCTATCGTGAAGACCGATACAAAATATTTTTTCAACGTCTCAGCCATTTCCCTGTTTCCCATTATTAATTCCCCAGTCTCATCCTCCAAAGGAGCAATGTTTATGTTAGCTACTCTTTTCCTTTTTCTATACCTGTAGAAGCTCTTACTATCTGTTTTTGTATTTCTTGCTAGTTTAATCTCATAATCTATCTTCCCTCTCTTTATTATTTTTTTAGTCATCTTTGCTGGTTTTTAAAAATTTCCCAATCCTCTGTCCTCCCACTAATCTTGGTTACTTTGTATGCCATTGTTTTCAGTTTGATACCATCCTTTACTTCCTTAATTTGCCACAGATGGTACTCCCTTCTCTTAAACTCTTTTCCTCTTACTGGAATATATTTTTGTTGAAAATTGTGAAATATCTCCTTAAATGTCTGCCATTGCTTATCTACCATTTTGCACTTTAATCTATTTTCCCAGTCAACTTTAGCCAACTCTGCCTTCATACTTTTGTAATTACTTTTATTTAAGATTAGGACACTGGTTTGAAATCCAACTTTATCACCCTCCAACTGAATTTGAAATTCAACCATGCTATGATCACTCTTTCATACACGATCCTTTACTATGAGATCATTTGTTAATCCTGTCTCATTACACAGTACCGATCCAGGATAGCCTGCTCCCTGGTTGGTTCCACAATGTATTGTTCAAGGAAACCATCCTGGATACACTCTATGAACTCTTCCTCAAGGCTACTTTGGCCAATTTGATTTGTCCAATCGATATGAAAATTAAAATCGCCCATGATTATTGCCGTAGCTTTCTTACAAGCCTCCATTATCTCCTGATTTATATTCCATCCAATAGTGTAGCTATTATTAGAGAGCCTATAGACTATGCCCACCAGTGACTTTTTCCCTTTATTATTTCTTATCTCCACCCAAACTGATTCTACATCTTGATTTTCTGAGCCAATATCGCATCTCACTACTGCACTGATCTCATCCTTGATTAACAGAGCTACCCCACCTCCTTTTCCCTTCTGTCTATCCTTCCATTCTTAAAGTTCAAAAATCACTGTTGTTGATATTGAAAGGCAGTACTTAAATGTATTCAGGAGCTTGCACATCCTCAGGAAACCCCAAAGCGCTTCACAGGAATGAATTACTTTGGAAGTGTAGTCACTGTTATTTTGTAGGCAAATATGGCAGCCATTTTGCTCACAGCAAAGTCTCACAAATAGAAAATAAGATAAATGACTGGTTACTCTGTGTTGGTTGAGGGAAGATTGTTGACCATGGCCACCACTCGTTTTATAGCCCCGACCTGCCGCTGATGTTACCTTGCAAAGAGCAGGTGAACAGCCGCTCCCAGTGTGAATTTGAAGGTGTTTCAGCAGATTGGAAGACTGTGGGAAGGAATTCACTCAATCAGGACAGGTGAATGGCCATAAAACGAGCAGCAGCCATGGGCAGCGTGGAGCCCCGACCTGCGAGGGAACATCAGTGGCAGGTCAGGGCCATAAAAGGTGCAGCGACGAGCAGCGGCCATGGGCAGCATGGTGGCATGCCACTACAAGGTACAACGCGAGCTGGTGCAGGAGGGCAATGGCTGTGAAGAGTGACATCACCAAGGTCCAGGTCGGTGATTGGAGCATGGGCAGATATAGCAGGAGCAGCGAGGTCAGGGCGAAGGAGCAGCGAGAGACTGTGGAGGGACGTGATCGGGACCCAGGGGAGGTGCAAGTTCAGGGGCCCAGGTGCAGCACGGGCCAGCCCACACTGCAATATGTGTGCGCACTATGTCCGTGCAGGACCGCCTATGATGATGATGATGAGAAAACTCAGTGACATTTTTGTGACATTTTCTGTCCTTTGTTATGGCGGATGCAGTAAACCTGTTCATTTTAAATGACAACTATCACCCAACATTCAATTCTAACCACATCGCAGTGTAACCGATGGTGACAGAGCAAATAAGAAAAATGAATGTAGTGTCAAATCTCCCACTTTGACAGGGTGCTCGGTGATTGACTGCACCAAACATGGTGGCCCCTTTTAAATGCCCCTTACAACCCATGGTGCAGAAAAATATGGTGCAAGTGAATGGATTGCATCACAGACGGAAGTCATGTGGCAACCTTGTGTTCTTATGCAGAAGCATGACTTTTATGTGCAAGAGGTTAGATTTGTGATTTCCCTGCTGTTGTACGCATTAGGCACCTGCTGAATATATCTAAACTCATATAAGTTTAAAACGGCCACAAATAAAATGGCTGCCCAAGCATGATGGGAACCCCGTTAGTCAAGTAAAGAACTGGGACTGACCGAGCAATGACCCTGTGAGGCCCATTACCAGGAATGCCTTGGATACAATGAACCAGTGATTTCACACAGCCGAAGTCCAAGGAAGAGAGATAAGGGGATAATCTGCCTCACATAATGAGGTCATTAATCAGTCTGAGCTGACAAGAACCGAATATGTAACTCTAATAAGGAGGCTACCCAAAGACAGCACCCAAGATAAAGGGGCCTGGACAATGTTACAAGATACATGAGTAATTCCTAGCAACACACCCCTTAGCAACACATCTCTTGGCAACACATGAGCCACTTTACGTTTAGAGACTAACTCTAGCTATTGGTCTAATTGAATCTATAATCAGTATGATTGGATAGTATCCAGCCGAAATGGGCTGATGTAACTGTAGTAAAGAACTATTGTAAAACATATAAATATCGATGAATTTCTTTGTTCGTCGGAGAGAAGCCTGGATCCAGTCCTGTGACTTCCTCCCCGCTGGTGTCAATAAAGGCCGCACTGGCATTGGAACCGACTCTGAGTGTTGAGTGATTCTTCTGATAAACACTAACACTAACAGTGGCGTCACGAACACTGTTGTAGGCATTAGGCACCTGCTGAATATATCTAAACTCGGGGTCGCTGGACGCCCTTGGAAAAACCCGGGTGAGTATACAAAACGATTTTTAATTATAAAGGGTGCGGAAGGTGGATGCTGGTTGATCGACACGGTCTAATATCTCAAACACCTAGCCTGAGCCTGAATTAAGAGGACTTTAGTCCTACGTGACGGCCAGGAATTAAGTAGGTGCCGGGAACATACTTGGACCATGGGATCGTGATACTGAAAGACATCTTCCGGACCCAGTAGTGTAATTTGAGATATACCCCGGGGTAGAACCAAGCGGTGTACAGCGGCTAACGGAATCCAAACCTGTGAACAGGGTCGGACCAACGGGCAGAGCGGTGGTAGGTAGTCATTAAGGATATGTAGAGCACTGCAGGAATTGCTTAAACGCGTTTTAAGAATTGTATAAGTTTGTGTAACAGCAGACTGTGGCCTGACAGCAGCCCAGAGATGGTCTACTTCAAGTTGTGCGAGGTAAAAGGCAAACCTCTGAGAGTAGATTCCTAACGGTTCTAGTCCTACCCAGGAATGGCCATGAAAGCAAGTAAACTCGAGTGGGGATCAGAAGGGTCCATTCCCCGCCATCTGGCGGAAAAGCAAAAGAAACTAATCGAGAAAATGATTAGAGCAGGGTGGGATACACAGGACCTGCCAGCAGCCCAACGGGAATGGTGGGAGAAGGAACGGAAAGTCAAAAAGAAAAAAAAGGCTGTGGTCTTGATACTGCAAGCCCATGTAAATTAACATAGGAAGTTAAGATTAAAAAAACTGACGGTGATTGTCTTAAGTGAAGTATGGAAGAGGAATAGAGCTGGCCAAAAAAAAAAAGAAGAGAGACTTTTGTGAACGTCTGTTTTAAATGAGAAGTGCCTGTGTGATTTTTGACTGCGGAATGAATGTTCCGAAAGCCTGGTTGGAAGAGGAATGCAAGTGTCTGTTTATTCTAGAAACAGAGTGAAAGTTTTAGCTAACCCTTTGTAGTGTTGTCCTGGATGTGGGAAGTTTTAAGACATTTTAAGTTAGAAACGCAGGTGTGGATTTATTCGGATGATAAGTTACGGAGCTAGGAAATGTACAAAGGATAGGTTTGTTGAGCAAAAGATTTATTTGACACGCTCACTTACTTGCCGAAAGAAAACATGCAATGATTGATTGGGTTGAAAGACATAAATTTAGTCTTGGAATGAGATAAAGAATGCTTTTTTAAAAAAAAAGAGCTTCTAGCAAAAAAAAAAGTTTTAAATAAAGATTGAAATTACAAAGTCAGAGTTGGTGGAGAAAGGTCTGGGACTGGGGAATAAATGTGAACATTCATCCTTGGATTCGAATAATTTCACACATACTGGTCGGGATACAATTGATCTTAGCGATAACATGGGGCATAATGGCCTGCCAGGCATGCAGGCACCAAGCACAACGAAGAGGGACCCATGACCGGTCCCCAAATACTAAACAAGCTTGTCTAATGAAGGGGCAGGAGGATTTGGCCTTTGTCAATTTGATTTAAGTAACCGGGACTCCTGAAACCGCGTGACTGGCCAGCACGTTGAGGCAGGGAGTACCGGGCCGTGCACAGAATCTAATAAAAGTAGGGCGGTCGGTTAAAGGGGGTCTAGGACTAGTCCCTTTACCGAAAGGAGGGAATTGTTGTAGGCATTAGGCAACTGCTGAATATATCTAAACTCAGATAAGTTTAAAACGGCCACATATAAAATGGCTGCCCAAGCATGATGGGAACCCCGTTCGTCAAGTAATGAACTGGGACTGACCGAGCAATGACTCTGTGAGGCCCACTACCAGGAATGCCTTGGATACAATGAACCAGTGATTTCACACAGCCGAAGTCCAAGGAAGAGAGATAAGGGGAGAATCTGCCTCACATAACGAGGTCATTAATCAGCCCGAGCTGACAAGAACCGAATATGTAACTCTAATAAGGAGGCTACCCAAAGACAGCACCCAAGATAAAGGTGCCTGGACAATGTTACAAGATACATGAGTAATTCCCAGCAACACACCCCTTAGCAACACATCTCTTGGCAACACATGAGCCACTTTACGTTTAGAGACTAACTCTATCTATTGGTCTAATTGAATCTATAATCAGTATGATTGGATAGTATCCAGCCGAAATGGGCTGATGTAACTGTAGTAAAGAACTATTGTAAAACATATAAATATCGATGAGTTTCTTTGTTCGTCGGAGAGAAGCCTGGATCCAGTCCTGTGACTTCCTCCCCGCTGGTGTCAATAAAGGTCGCACTGGCATTGGAACCGACTCTGAGTGTTGAGTGATTCTTCTGATAAGCACTAACACTAACACCTGCTAAACTCTAAACTACAGGTTAAGAATCATCCAGAAGAAAAGACAGCCCATTGCACCCGTACCTGCAGACAAGCTGCACTCAGAAAGGTACATATTCTTTCTTGCCTGTGAAACATGGTAAACCACTTCTAATCTGATACTTACTGCCAACTGATGGGAAATGGATCTGTAAAGTAGTTTGATCCATGTGGCCGAATTATCACCTTTAAACTGAATTCCATATTATAAAAATAATATAATAATTAAAATGGTAATTTGAACAATAAGCTAATTATTAATGTGTTATTTATCACTCGGGTCAAACAGGGCTGCGTCATCGCTCCAACCCTCTTCTCAATCTTCCTCACTGCCATGCTCCACCTCACAGTTGACAAGTTCCCCGCTGGAGTGGAACTAAACCACAGAACCAGTGGGAATCTGGTCAACCTACGCCATCTCCAGGACAGGTCCAAGACCATCCAAACCTCTGTCATTGAGCTACAGTACGTGGACGACGTCTGCATCTGCGCACATACAGTGCCTGAACTCCAGGACATAGTCGACGTATTTACTGAGGCATACGAAAGCATAGGCCTTACGCTAAACATCAGCAAGACAAAGGTCCTCCACCAGCCTGTCCTTACCGCACAGCACTGTCCCCAAGTCATCAAGATCCATGGTGCAGCCATGGACAACGTGGACCACTTCCCATATCTTGGGAGACTCCTATCACAAGAGCAGGCATTGACGACGAGATCCAACACTGCCTCCAGTGCGCCAATGCAGCCTTTGACTGCCTGAGGAAAAGTGTGTTTGAAGACCAGGCCCTCAAAACTGCTGCCAAGCTCATGGTCTACAGGGCTCTAGTAATACCCACCCTCCTGTATGGCTTAGAAACATGGACCATGCACAGTAGACACCTCAAGTCGCTGGAGAAATATCACCAACGATGTCGCCGCAAGATCCTACAAATCCCCTGGGACTTATGCATCAACATTAGCATCCTCGACCAGGCCAACATCCCCAGCATCGAAGCACTGATCACACTTGATCAGCTCCGCTGGGCAGGCCACATAGTTTGCATGCCAGGCACGTGACTCCCAAAGCAAGCGCTCTACTTGGAACTCCTTCACGGCAAACGAGCCAACGGTGACCAGCGGAAACATTACAAGGACACCCTCAAAGCCTCCCTGATAAAGTGCAACATCTCCAGACACCTGGGAGTCCCTGGCTAAAGATCACCCTAAGTGGAGGAAGTGCATCCGGGAGGGCACTGAGCACCTCGAGTCTCATCGCCGAGAGTGTGCAGAAATCAAGCGCAGACAGCGGAAAGAGCGTGCGGAAAACAGTCCCACCCAACTCTTCCCTCAATGGCTATCTGCCCCATCTGTGACAGAGACTGTGGTTCTTGTATAGGACTGTGCAGCCACCTAAGAACTCATGTTAAGAGTGGAAGCAAGTCTTCCTCTATACCGAGGGACTACCTATGATTTATCAGTCGATCTGACATGCTCACTCTGGAAAAACAGAAAATGCTGGAAATACACAGGTCAGTCAGCTTCTGTAAAGAGAAGAATTCTGACTTTGATTTGTTAATTGTCTTAAGGAAAGAAAGACTTGCATTTAAATAGCACCTTTCACGACCACTGCATGTGCCAAAGTGCTTTACAGCCAATGCAGTATTTTTTGAACTGTAGTCACTGTTGTAATGTAGGAAACGTGGCAGCACACAACAAGCTCCCACAATCAGCAACGTGATAATGACCAGATAATGTTTTAGTGATGTTGATTGAGGGATAAATATTGGCCAAGACACCAGGGAGAACACCCCTGCTCTTCTTCAAAACAGTGCCATTACGTCCACCTGAGAGGGCAGAAGGGGCCTCGTATTAACGTCTCATCCAAAAGTCAGCACCTCTGACAGTGCAGTGCTCCCTCAGTACTGTAGTCACTGTTGTAATGTAGGAAATGTGGCAGCCAATT
The DNA here is from genome assembly GCF_044704955.1 of Pristiophorus japonicus. Lineage (NCBI taxonomy): Eukaryota > Metazoa > Chordata > Chondrichthyes > Pristiophoridae > Pristiophorus > Pristiophorus japonicus. The sequence continues at coordinate 61,358,802 of NC_091998.1, read as the reverse complement.
TGCACAAAAGCAAGCTCCCATAAACAGCAATGTGATAATGAACCAGATATTCTGTTTTTTGTTATGTTGATTGAGGGATAAATATTGGCCCCAGGACACTGGGGATAATGCCCTGCTCTTCTTCGAAATAGAGCCAAGGAATCTTTACGTCCACCTGAGAGGGCAGAAGGGGCCTCGGTTTAACGTCTCATCTGAAAGACAGCACCTCTGACAGTGCAGTGCTCTCTCAGTACTGTACCTCCGACAGTGCAGCACTTCCTCAGAAACTGGAGTGTCGGCCTAGATTTTGTGCTCAAGTCTCTGGAGTGGGACTTGAACCCACAACATTCTGACTCAGAGGCGAGGGTCACACTTCTCGCTTTTTGGATGCGGACTGAGCTGCTGGGTGTTCCTAGTATTCTCTGCTTTTATTTAACATATGTAGCATTTCCAGTCCCCCCCCCCCCCTTAAATTATATTGGCGAGCGCGGCGTCAATGGCGGCGCGGCCTTCCCATAGTTCGCAGCGAGTCAGAAAGTCCCCTATCGATCGCGGGGCAATCGGCGCAGGCGCCCGACAGCGGAGCGGCGTCCCCGGACGACCGGACGCCATTCGGGGCGAGAGCAGCAATTTTGCTGACCGGCGAAGATTGAGCGGAGGTGCAAACGCTGCATTGCAATAGCGGTAAGAGATTGGGGTGGGGGAGGAGTGACTGGGAGGGGACAACGCGGCCCCCAGGGGGTCACCCCCAATCCCGGGACCCGCCCGCTGCAGCCTTGCCCTGAACAAACTTTCACCCGCGAGGTCCGCGCCTTTATCCCGACCTCGCTGAGCTAAGCTGGGTCCTAGTGCCCGCCCACGACCTTAGCCTCCGTCTCCCGCTGAGTGAGTCAGAAATAAATAGTTGCATTTCTATAGCGCCTTTCACGACCACTGGACCTCCCAAAGCGCTTTACAGCCAATCAAGTCCATTTTGAAGTGTAGTCGCTATTGTAATGTGGGAAAACGCGGCAGACAATATGTGCACAGCAAGCTCCCACAAACACCACTGAAGTAATGACCAGATAACCCGCTTTTTTTGGTTATGTTGATTTAAGAGATAAACATTAATCAGGACACCGAGGGTAACTCCCCTGCTCTTCTTCGAAATGTCTCACCGACTGCAGATCACTTAGTATCAGGGAGCGAGATGGGTTAATTTGAGGATTAAAGTTCTGTGCCGTGACTCTTTCATGGGGAAAAAAAGTGGGAAAAAAAAGGACCTGTTGGAAGTATTCAATTGGAAACACTTGAGACATCATGAACGACAACACTTTTGTTTGAAGCCAGCAGGCCATTTCTTGTGGCAATGCTCACTTTTACAGTAATGGGAGCTTTATGTAAAGCATGATTCTGCCCTGAACTGAAACATAGAAACATAGAAAATAGGAGCAGTAGTAGGCCACTCGGCCCTTCGAGCCTGCACCGCCATTCAATATGATCATGGCTGATCCGCTTTTTCAACACCATATTCCCGCTTTTTCCCCATACCCCTTGAAGCCTTTTGTGTCTAGAAATCTATCTATCTCCCTCTTAAATATATTCAGTGACTTGGCCTCCACAGCCTTCTGTGGTAGAGAATTCCACAGGTTCACCACCCTCTGAGTGAAATAATTTCTCCTTATCTCGGTCCTAAATTTCCTACCCCGTATCCTGAGACTGTGACCCCTTGTTCCAGACTTCCCAGCCAGGGGAAACATCCTCCCTGCATCCAGTTTATTCAACCCAGTCAGAATTTTATACATTTCAATGAGATCCCCTCTCATTCTTCGATACTCTAGTGAATACAGGCCAAGTCGACCCAATCTGTCCTCATACGACAGTACTGCCATCCCAGGAATCAGTCTGGTGAACCTTCACTGCACTCCCTCTATGGCAAATATATCCTTTCTTAGGTAAGGAGTGATCAGGAAGGACAATGGAATCTTGGCCTTTATTGCAAAGGGGATGAAGTATAAAAGCAGGGAAGTCTTGCTACAGTTGTACAGGGATTTGGTGAGGCCACACCTGGAATATTGCGTGCAGTTTTGGTTTCCATATTTACAAAATATGGACTTGATGGCTTGCATCCAAGGGTCTTAAGAGAAGGGATAGTGGATGCATTGGTTGTAATTTACCAAAATTCCTTGGATTCTGGGGCGGTCCCAATAGATTGGAAAACTGCAAATGTAATGCCCTTATTTAAAAAAGGAGGCAGACAAAAAGCATGAAACTATAAACAAATTAGCCTAACATCTGTGGTTGGGAAGATGTTGGAGTCCATTATTAAAGAAGCAGTAGCAGGACATTTGGAAAAGCAAAATTCGGTCAGGCAGATTCAGCATGGATTTATGAAGGGGAAGTCATGTTTGACAAATTTGCTAGAATTCTTTGAGGATATAACGGTCAGGGCGGATAAAGGGGAACCAGTGGATGTGATGTATTTAGACTTCCAGAAGCCATTTGACAAGGTGCCACATAAAAGGTTACTGCACAAGATTAAAGTTCACAGGGTTGGGGGTAATATATTAGCATGGATAGAGGATTGGCTAATGAACAGAAAACAGAGAGTAGGGATAAATGGTTCATTCTCGGGTTGGCAACCAGTGGGGTGTCGCAGAGATCAGTGCTGGGGCTCCAACTATTTACAATCTATATTAACGACTTGGAGGAAGGGATTGAGTGTAACATAGCCAAATTTGCTGACGATACAAAGATGGGAGGAAAAGCAATGTGTGAGGAGGACACAAAAATCTAAAAAGGACCTAGACAGGCTAAGTGAGTGGGCAAAAATTTGGCAGATGGAGTATAATATTGGAAAGTGTGAGTTCATGCACTTTGGCAGGAAAAGTCAAAGAGCACGTTATTATTTAAATGGAGAAATATTGCAAAGTGCTGCAGTACAGCGGGACCTGGGGGTACTTGTGCATGAAACACAAAAGGATAGTATGCAGGTACAGCAAGTGATCAAGAAGGCCAATGGAATCTTGGTCTTTATTGCAAAGGGGATGGAGTATAAAAGCAGGGAAGTCTTGCTACAGTTATACAGGGTATTGGTGAGGCCACACCTGGAATACTGCGTGCAGTTTTAGTTACCATATTTACAAAAGGATGTACTTGCTTTGGAGGCAGTTCAGAGAAGGCTCACAAGGTTGATTCCTTCCTGAGATGAGGGAGTTGACTTGAGAGGAAAGGTTGAGTAAGATGGATCTCTACTCATTGTAGTTCAGAAGAATGAGTGGTGACCTTATCGTAACGTATAAGATTATGAGGGGGCTTGACAAGGTGGATCCACTGGTAGGGGAGAGTAGATCGAGAGGGCATAATCTTAGAATAAGGGGCTGCCCATTTAAAACTGAGATGAGGAGAAATTTGATCTCTGAGGGTTGTAGATCTGTGGAATTCGCTGCCTCAGAGAGCTGTGGAAGCTGGGACATTGAATAAATTTAAGACAGAAATAGACAGTTTCTTAAATGATAAGGGGATAAGGGGTCATGGGAACGGGCAGGGAAGTGGACCTGAGTCCATGATCGGATCAGCCATGATTGTAATAAATGACGGAGCAGGCTCGAGGGTCTGTATGGCCTACTCCTGCTCTTATTTCTTATGTTCTTATGAGACCAAAACTGCACACAATACTTCAGGTGCGGTCTCACCAAGGCCCTGTATAACTATAGTAAGACATCCTTGCTCTTCTACTAAAATTCTCTTGCAATGAAGGCCAACATACCATTTGCCTTCCTAACTGCTTGCTGCATCTGCATGTTTGCTTTCAATGACTGGCTATGTTTGAACTCACCTGCCCCTTTAAACAGCCCAAGGGCAATTGTAACTTCGTTGCTATTGGTGAAAGAAGTCTATAGATTGGCAGATACTAGTAAATTTCATGCTTCAAGGCAAAAGAAACCAACGTGAAATGATTTACTTTCAAAAATACTTTTCCTGCAATGTGGGCTTCGCTGGGAAGGCCAGCATTTATTGCCCATTCCTAATTGCCCATGAGGAGGTGGTGGTGAGCCGCCTTCTTGAACCGCTGCAGTCCGTGTGGTGAAGGTGCTTCCATAGTGCTGTTAGAGAGGGAGTTCCAGGATTTTGGCCCAGTGACAATGAACCGATATATTTCCAAGTCAAGATGGTGTGTGACTTGGATGCGAACATGGAGGCTGATGGTGTTCCCATATGCCTGCTGCCCTTGTCCTTCTAGGTGGTAGAGGTCGCGGGTTTGGGAGGTGCTGTTGAAGAAGTCTTGGCGAGTTGCATCTTGTAGATGGTACACACTGCAGCCATGTTGTGCCAGTGGTAGAAGGAGTGAATGTTTAAGGTGGTGGACGGGGTACCAATTAAGTGGGCTACTTTGTCCTGGATGGTGTTGAGCCTTTTGAGTGTTGTTGGAGCTGCACTCATCCAGGGAAGTGGAAAGTATTCCATCACACTCCTGACTTAAAAACACAGAAAATAGGTGCAGGAGTAGGCCATTCGGCCCCTCGAGCCTGCACCACCATTCAATATGATCATGGCTGATCATGCAACTTCAGTATCACATTCCTGCTTTCTTTCCATACCCCTTGATCCCTTTAGCCGTAAGGGCCATATCTAACTCCCTTTTGAATATATCTAACGAACTGGCCTCAACAACTTTCTGTGGTAGAGAATGCCACAGGTTCACAATTCTGAGTGAAGAAGTTTCTCCTCATCTCGGTCCTAAATGGCTTACCCCTTATCCTTAGACTATGACCCCTGGTTCTGGACTTACCCAACGTTGGGAACATTCTTTCTGCATCTAACCTGTCCAATCCCGTCAGAAGTTTATATGTTTCTATAAGATCCCCTCTCATTCTTCTAAATTCCAGTGAATATAAGCCTAGTCGATCCAGTCTTTCTTCATATGTCAGTCCTGTCATTCCAGGAATCAGTCTGGTGAACGTTCGCTGCACTCCCTCAATAGCAAGAATGTCCTTCCTCAGATTAGGAGACCAAAACTGTACACAATATTCAAGGTGTGGCCTCACCAAGGCCCTGTACAACTGCAGTAAGACCTCCCTGCTCCTATACTCAAATCCTCTCGCTATGAAGGCCAATATGTCATTTGCCTTCTTCACCGCCTGCTGTACCTGCATGGCAACTTTCAATGACTGATGTACCATGGCACCCAGGTCTCGTTGCACCTCCCCTTTTCCTAATCTGTCACCATTCAGATAATATTCTGCCTTCCTGTTTCTGCCCCTAAAGTGGATAGCCTCACATTTATCTACATTATACTGCATCTGCCATGCATTTGCCCACTCACCTAACCTGTCCAAGTCACCCTGCAGCCTCTTAGCATCCTCCTCACAGCTCACACCGCCACCCAGCTTAGTATCATCTGCAAACCTGGAGATATTACATTCAATTCCTTCGTCCAAATCATTAATGTATATTGTAAATAGCTGGGGTCCCAGCACTGAACCTTGCGGTACCCCACTAGTCACTGCCTGCCATTCTGAAACGGACCTGTTTATTCCTACTGTTTACTTTCTGTCTGCCAACCAGTTCTCTATCCACGTCAATATATTACCCCCAATACCATGTGCTTTAATTTTGCACACTAATCTCTTTTGTGTGGGACCTTGTCAAAAGCCTTTTGAAAGTCCAAATACACCACATCCACTGGTTCTCCCTTGTCCACTCTACTCGTTACATCCTCAAAAAATTCTAGAAGATTTGTCAAGCATGATTTCCCTTTCATAAATCCATGCTGAATTGGACCGATCCTGTCACTGTTTTCCAAATGCACTGCTATTACATCTTTAATAATTGATTCCAACATTTTCCCCACTACCGAAGTCAGGCTAACTGGTCTATAATTACGTTTTCTCTCTTCCTCATTTTTTAAAAAGTAGGGTTACGTTAGCTATTCTCCAGTCCATAAGAACTGATCCAGAGTCGATAGACTGTTGGAAAATGACCACCAATGCATCCACTATTTCTAGGGCCACTTCCTTAAGTACTCTGGGATGCAGACTATCAGGCCCCGGGGATTTATCGGCCTTCATACCCATCAATTTCCATCAAGACTTGTGCCTTGGAGATGGTGGAAAGGCTTTGGGAGTCAGGAGGTGAGGCACTCGCCACAGAATACCCAGCCTCTGACCTGCTCTTGTTGCCACAGTATTTATGTGGCTGGTCCAGTTAAGTTTCTGGTCAATGGTGACCCCCAGGATGTTGATGGTGGAGGATTCGGTGATGGTAATTCCGTTGAATGTCAAGGGGCGGTGGTTAGACTCTTTCTTGTTGGAGATGGTCATTGCCTGGCACTTGTGTGGCACGAATGTTACTTGCCACTTATCAGCCCAAGCCTGAATGTTGTCCAGGTCTTGCTGCATGCAGGCATGGACTGCTTAATTATCTGAGGAGTTGCGAATGGAACCGAACACTGCAATCATCAGCGACCATCCCACTTCTGACCTTATGATGGAAGTCATTGATGAAGCAGCTGAAGATGGTTGGGCCCAGGACACTGCCCTGAGGAACTCCTGCAGCAATATCCTGGGGCTGAGATGATTGACCTCCAACAACCGCAACCATTATCCTTTGTGCTCGGTATCACTCCAGCCAGTGGAGAGTTTTCCCCTTGACCCCCATTGACTTAGGGCTCCTTGATGCCACATTCGGTCAAATGCTGCCTTGATGTCAAGGGCAGTCACTCTCTCCGCACCTCTGGAATTCAGATCTTTTGTCCATGTTTGGACCAAGGCTGTAATGAGGTCTGGAGCCGAGTGGTCCTGGTGGAACTCAAAATGTGCATCGTTGAGCAGGTTATTTGTAATTGCCGCTGGATAATACTGTCGAAGACACCTTTCATCACTTTGCTGATGATTGAGAGTAGACTGATGGGGTGTGAAGGGTTAATAGCGTTAGTGTGAAATTGCTGTGCTTTAGAAAATGTACTATACGACAGAATGAGATAAGCAATTGTGAAAAGGTCTACACAACAAGTTTTTTCCCCGTCTTTGTCCGGCTTACTTCCTTATCTACGGCCAGTGTCTGGTGTGATTGGTTTCTTTCTTGCTCAGCGTCAGACCAATCATACCAGACTCTGGCCGAAGATAAGGAAGTAAGCCAGATATAGAAGCAGTGACATGTGACCTTTGTGGTTTACGACTTTAAATACTCATTTTATCTAACCCCAAATTGAGTTGTTGCCTGGTTAAGGGATCTACATACAACTCCCCTGGTACCTTGTATTAATAAACTGTGTGTGTTTTCAACTCTCTAACGTAGTCTCGGAGTAGATTTATTTCTACCTCGGGGGTTTTCCCCCAACAGGGTGGTACTTACTAGATTGGATTTGTCCTACTTTTTGTGGACAGGACGTACCTGGGCAGTTTTCAACATCCACTACATGCCAGTTTAGTGGCTATACTGGAGCAGCTTGGTTGGTTCTACAGCACTTTTGACCGGTTAACCTGTGGTAGTTGCTGTCGAACCCCCTATAATCAGAGCCATAATTATGTAACTGGTGGAGTAGACTGGGGTTTCTGCATAGATGACATGGGCGGAAAGGATTGAAGCATGGCTGAATATGAGACAGCCAGCACAGATTTGTTAAAGGCAAATCATGTCTGACTAACCTGATTGAGTTCTTTGATGAAGTAACAGGGAGGGTTGATTAAGGTAATGCAGTAGATGTTGTATATATGGACTTTCAAAAGGCATTTGATAATGTACCACATAACAGACTTGTATTGGATATCGAAGCACATGATATTAAAAACACATTTGTAACTTGGATATGTAATTGGCTAAGGGATAGGAGGCAGAGGGTAATGGTGAGAGGATGTTTTTCTGACTGGTTCCATTCTTATCTATCCACTCATAGCCAGAGAATCACCTGCAATGGCTTCTTTTTCCACTCCTGCACCGTTAGTTCTGGAGTCCTCCAAGGATCTATCCTTGGCCCCCTCCTGTTTCTCATCTACATGCTGCACATCAACGACAGATTCCGAAACACAACGTCCGGTTCTACATGTACGCTGACGACACCCAGTCTACCTCACTTCCATGGTCTCTGATTTGTCAGACTGCTTGTCCGACATCCAGTGGATGAGCAGAAATTTCCTGCAACTAAATATTGGGAAGACCGAAGCAGTTGTCTTCAGTCCCCGCCATTCCCCAGCCACCGACTCTATCCCTCTCCCTGGCAACTATCTGAGGCTCAACCAGACCTTTCGCAACCTTGGTGTCATATTTGACCCCGACATGAGCTTCCGACCACATATCCACCACACACCACCTATTTCTACCTCTAACATCGCCCGTCTCTGCCCCTGCCTCTGCTCATCTGCTGCTAAATCCCTAAATCCATGCCTTTATTAAATCTAGACTTGACTATTCCAATGCTCCAAATACACAAAGTGCTGGAAATACTCAGCAATTCAGGCAGTACCTGTGGAGAGAGACAGAGTTAATGTTTCAGATCTTTCATCACAACTGGAAACAATTAGAGATTTAACAGAACTTAAGCAAGTACAGAGGCAAGGAAACGGAAGGGGGGGTGGTGAAGGAAGGTCTGTGATAGGGTGGAAGGATGGAGAGATTAAATGACAAAAGGGATGATGGTGCGAGGGAAAAGGAGAGGGCAAGTAAAGAAACAGAAGCTGGGTCTGGGGGAGATGTAAATGGCAACTGCAGAATTATAACCATACTTGCTGTCTGAAAAAACGGAGCAGTGGTTATGATCTGAAATTATTGAACTCGATGTTGAGTGTAAAGTGCCTACTCGAAAGATGAGGTCCTGTTCCTTGAGCTTCCGTTGAGCTCCATTGGCACAGTGTAGGGGAGGCCGAGGGCAGAGAGGCCAGAATTGAGAGTGGGGCATTAAATTAAAATGGCAAACGACTGCTAGCTCGGGGTCGCGAATGGAAGTGCCCCGCAAAGCGATCGCCCAAATCTGCGTTCGTTTGCTCTCCCCGATGCAGAGGAGACCCGCGGTGGTGAGACAAGATGAGTTACTAAACAAGTGCGAGTGGTTGAAATCTCACTTTTATTTATTTTAGGTCTTTTGAGACCCCCCAATTGTCGACCTTGGAAATGGAGCTCGCCGCTGAATCAGTGCAAGGAGCAGAGGGGCCCGAAAGCGCTGGGTACATTGGCCAAGCGCCTGCCTTTCAGGGGCGCAGTCGCTATCGCTGCTCCCTGTGTGGGAAGGGTTTCCACATCCCCTCCCGCCTGGAGGTGCACCTGCGTGTGCACAGTGGGGAGAGGCCCTTTGAGTGTTCCGCTTGCAAGAAGGGCTTCCGCACAGGCGACCACCTGGCGCAGCACCAGCGGATCCACAGCGGGGAGAAACCATTTGAATGCGCCGAGTGCGGAAAGCGCTTCTACACCTCGGGGCAGCTGACCATCCATCGCCGCTCTCACACCGGCGAGAAACCCTACGAGTGCTCCGTGTGCACAAAGCGCTTTTGCACCTCGGGCCAGCTGGCGGTGCACCGGCGCTTTCACACGGGCGACAAGCGCTTCGAATGCGCCGTGTGCAAGAAGCGCTTTTACACCTTCAGCCACATGGCCATGCACGGGCGGGGCCACACCGGGGAGCGGCCCTTTGAGTGCGCCGTCTGCAACAAATGCTTTTACACCTCGGGCCAGCTGATCAAACACCACCGCTCGCACACCGGGGAGAGGCCGTTTCAATGCGCCGAGTGCAAGAAGCACTTCTGCACCTCCAACGGGCTGATGAAACACCAACATTTGCACAGCGGCGTAAAACCCTTCCAGTGCCCCGACTGCGGGAAAGGGTTTGTCCAGTTCACTCACCTTTCCAAACATCAGCACACTCACCTGAAGGAGGCGGCGTTCTGATCTGCTATTCCCTGGACAACATACAGCACCGCAACTATTTTGTGTAAAACTTTTAAATCAAGTGCCCCCCTCCCTCCTTATTAAAGGGGCGCTACAACCAACAAATTAACAAATAAAACTTTTTGAAACTTTAAATGGTCAAATTAAGATTTTGCTTGCCCCGGGGGTGATGATGCACACTAGACTCTCCGGAGCCCACCTCTCGCGGAAGGCCGCGAGCGAACCGGTGGACACCGCGTGCTCCATCTCCAGGGACACCCTGGCTCGGATGTAACCGTGGAAGAGAGGCAGGCAGTCGGGCTGAACGACCGCCCGCTGCACTACAGCCTGGCAATGCAGTCTCATCTCCTTCCCCCGAAAGACACAGACAGAAATGATCCCGGTTTGTTCCTGTCCAAGAACAAAATGAATTTGGGAGATATTTGATGTAAAGTGGGGAAAGGCTTGTTTACTTGGTGCAGGCAGAGGATTGTATAAAAATGCTGCGTTCCGTGCATATTTTGGGTGGTGCTCTGCCATCTAATTGACTCAAATTTCATACTCGCAAAACAGACACAAATCGGAACCGAGGAAATCGGGAGTTTACCAAGTGAGAATGAAAAGTGTATGTCACAAAGTTCAAAAACTACCAATCAAAAGTGGACAGCCAGCAACCAACACCTCAGGAGCAAGAAGTACAAGGGATGCTTAGTACTGGAAATAAGGATTCTCGCATAATACTGACATCAGCACTACTAAGGAAACAAAAACAAATGTACTTCCGTTACAGTTGCATTTTGTATGTTTGAAATGTTTCTAACAACTTTTAGTTCACTTGAGGCCTGTACCTCGGAGAAGCCTGGGACTTGAATTGATGGTGCCTCCAGAGACATCACTCTCAGCTGAATCAAGGCGCTCAGCAGGAATGCACCAACCTTGCTGCTAACAAGCTTCAGACTGCCTCCCCCGGTTGTCCAGTGATGAGCTGGACTGCGTCACGCAGCAGGATGTTTGTGTGATTGGCAGTAAGATCAGCCAATCACAGTGTGTGCCAGGACCTACTGCTTCGCACCATTTTCCCCCATCGCCCTCCAGTCCAGTGATGGGCAAGGATTAACAGTGGAAGTCTGGAAGCCATTACAAGGACTGTGAATGACTGATTTATTTGTGTTAAACCATCATAAAATATGAACTGAATGGATTTTATCTCTAACAACTTTGACACGAAAAGCATCACAAATAAACGACGGACTTTCCATTGGTGCAATTTGTTTGTAAAATGGTCATGGCCCAGAGATATATTCTTCCCAGTCACTCCCCCCACCCCCGCCATTTAATAACATCACGGCTGATCTGATCAAATGGAGCTGAACCCAAGATCAGATCAGCCATGATCTTATTGAATGGCGGAGCAGACTCGAGGGCCAAATGGCCTACTCCTGCTCCTATTTCTTATGTTTTTGCGATCATTCCCCCCACTATCACTCACTCACTCCCCCCACCCACTGTCATTCACCTCGCCCCCACCATCACACCCCCGTCATTACCCCCACTCCCACTGTCACTCCTCCATCCCAGTCACTCACCCCCCTACCTGCAGTCACTCCCAACATCACTCTCCCCACCCACTGACTCCAGTCACTCCCCCACCACAGTCACTCCCCCACCACAGTCACTCCTCCTCCCCCAGTCACCCCTCCCCCAGTCACTTCCCCACCCCCTACCTCCAGTCACTCCTCCCACTCTGCTGCCACTCCCACCACTTCCACTGTTTCTATAGCGCCTTTCACAACCCAACCACTGCACAGCCAATGAAATACATTTGAACCATTGTAATGTAGGGAACATGGCGGCCAATTTGTGCACATCAAGCTCCCACAAACAACAATGAGAGAATGATCAGATAATATGTATTTTTGAGTGATTTAGTTTAGTGTAAAAGGGGCACATAATTAACATTTATTTATCCAACATTTATTTGATATAAAATGGCTAATGCCAGAAATGTTAACACCCTCACAGAGCACAGGATGCACTACAATACCCTCACTCACCAGAGACGGCGCTCCAATCCCTCAATCAGCGGGAGGTGGCGATGCAATATCCTCATTCACCGGGAGGTGGTGCTGCAATGCCCCCTCTCGCCAAAGGCCGCATTGGCGCGGCGCTGCAATACAGACTCTAACCGGAGGCAGCGCTGCAACGCCACGCACTCACCGGAGGTGGAGCTGCAATGCCCTTACTCACCGGTGGCGGTGCTGCAATACCCTCGCTAAACGGACGCGGCCCAACAATACCCTCACTAACCGGAGGCGGTGCTGTAATACCCTCACTCACCGAGAAGTGGTGCTGCAATACTCTAATTCACCGGTGGTGGCTCCGCAGCACCCTCATGACCACAAGAGGCGCTCCAATACACTCACTCACTGGAGGCGGCGCTACAATGCCCTCACTCACCAGAGGTGGCGCTGCAATACCCTCACCCACCTGGAGGTGGCACTGCAATACCTTCACTCCCCGGAGGAGGTGCTTCAAAACCCTCATTAACCGGAGGTGGCGCTGTAACACCCTCACTCACTAATTGCGGCTCTGCAACACCCTCAGTCCACAAGAGGCGCGCCAATACCCTCACTCACCGGAGATGGCGCTGCAGTACCTTCTCCAACCGGGAGGTGGTGCTGCAATACCCCCATTCACCGGAGGTGGCGCTGCAACACTCCCACTGCCCGCAGGAAGCGCTGCAATACATTCACTCACCGGGAGGTGGTGCTGCAACACTCCTCACTAATCGGAGGCGGCGCTGCAATACCCTCACTCACCGTGAGGTGGCACTACAATGCCCTCACTCACCGGAAGAGGCGCTCACGGCAACACACTCGTTCCAGGTACTGGCATCTATTAGACTACATCGTCGTCTGAGCAAGGGACCGCAAGGACGTCCGCATCACCCGCGCCATGACAGGAGCTGATGACTGATTGCTGGACTGACTGAGTCCACTGCAACACTCCCTCTCAGCAGAGGAGGCACTGCAGCACCCTCACTCACCGAAGGAGAAGCTGCAATGCCCTCAGTCACTGGGAGGTGATGTTGCAATATCCTCAGTCACCGGGAGGCGGTGCTGCAATACCCTCAGTCACTGGGAGGTGATGTTGCAGTACTCTCAGTCACCGGGAGGCGGTGCTGCAATACCCTCAGTCACTGGGAGGTGATGTTGCAATACCCTCAGTCACCGGGAGGCGGTGCTGCAATACCCTCAGTCACTGGGAGGTGATGTTGCAGTACTCTCAGTCACCGGGAGGCGGTGCTGCAATACCCTCAGTCACCGGGAGGCGGTGCTGCAATACCCTCAGTCACCGGGAGGCGGTGCTGCAATACCCTCAGTCACCGGGAGGCGGTGCTGCAATACCCTCATGCTGGCACTGGTTCTGCACTGGGCAGTGCTCGGGTTTTGCTCCAGCTGCTCTCTGAGGTTCCCAGTACAGGGCCTGTTTGGAAGCACAGCTTTCGGCTACTGCTGGTTTGCACGGTGAGGCGCTGATCCAGCCAGCCGCCCGGGACTCGATCCCTCCGCTCGCTCAACCCTGGTGCCGCCAGAGCTCTTTTTAATCGTCTACCCACAATACAATAGCACCAATATGTGCACATGCGTACCAGCTAGTTGACAGAAATTGGTGATGACGCATGTGCAACTGGCTGTAAATGCTGCCTGTGGCTTGGTGGTTGGAGCCCCAATAACAATTGGCACAATAACTTGCATTGATATAGAATCATAGAAACATAGAAAATAAGTGCAGGAGTAGGCCATTCGGCCCTTTGAGCCTGCAACGCCATTCAATAAGATCATGGCTGATCATTCCTTTAGTACCCCTTTCCTGCTTTCCCTCCATACCCCTTGATCCCCTTAACCGTAAGGGCCATATCTAACTCCCTCTTGAATATATCCAATGAACTGGCATCAACAACTCTCTGCGGCAGGGAATTCCACAGGTTAACAACTCTCTGAGTGAAGAAGTTTCTCCTCATCTCAGTCCTAAATAGCCTACCCCTTATCCTAAGACTGTGTCCCCTGGTTCTGGACTTCCCCAACATCGGGAACATTCTTCCCGCATCTAACTTGTCCAGTCCCGTCAGAATCTTATATGTTTCTATGAGATCCCCTCTCATCCTTCTAAACTCCAGTGAATAAAGGCCCAGTTGATTCAGTCTCTCCTCAAATGACAGCCCAGCCATCCCTGGAATCAGTCTGGTGAACCTTCACTGCACTCCCTCAATAGCAAGAATGTCCTTCCTCAGACTAGGAGACCAAAACTGAACACAATATTCCAGGTGAGGCCTCACTTAACTGCATTAAGACCTCCCTGCTCCTATGTTCAAATCCCCTAGCTATGAAGGCCAACATACCATTTGCTTTCTTTATCACCTGCTGTACCTGCGTGCCCACATGGTATACCACAGCAGGAGGCCATTCAGCCCATCATGCCTGTGTCAGCTCTTTGGTAGAGCTATACAATTAGTCCCACTCCCCTATGATATCTTAGCCATTATTGCAAGGGGGTTGCAGTATAAGAGTAAGGAAGTCTTACTGCAATTTTACAAGGTTTTGGTGAGACCACACTTGGAATATTGTGCACAGTTTTGGTCTCCGTACCTAAGGAAGAATATACTTGCCTAAGAGGGGGTGAAATGAAAATTTATTAGATTGATCCCTGGAATGAGAAGCTTGTCCTATGAGGAGAGATTGAGTAGGTTGGGCCTATGTTCTCTGGAGTGTAGAAGAATTGAAATGTATAAAATTCTTAGTGAGCTTGACAGGTTGACGCTGCAAGACTGGAGAGTGTAGAACTAGTCTCAGGATAATGGGTCGCCCCATTAAGGACTGAGATGAGGAGGAATTTCTTCACTTGGAGGGTTGTGAATCTTTGGAATTCTCTACCCCAAAAGGCTGTGGCTATTCAATTGTTGAGTATATTCAAGGGTGAGATTGATAGATTTTTGAACACTAACTGAGCAAAGGTATCTGAGCATAGGGCGGAAAAGTGGAGTCGAGCTAGAAAAAGAAAGACTTGCATTTATATAGCGCCTTTCACAACCACTGGATGTCCCAAAGCGCTTTACAGCCAATGAAGTACTTTTTTAATTTGAAGTGTAGTCACTGTTGTAATGTAGGAAATGCAGTAGCCAATTTGTCCACAACAAGCTCCCACAAACAACAATGTGATAATGACCAGATAATCTGTTTTTTAATGATGGTGTTTGAGGGATAAATATTAGCCGGGACACCGGGGATAACTCTTCAAAATACATGTAATACCATGGGATCTTTTACGTCCACCTGAGAGAGCCTCGGTTTAATGACTCAGCACCTTCAACAGTGCAGCACACCCTCAACACTGTACTAGAGCCTCAGCCTAGATTTCTGGGCACAAGTTTCTGGAGTGGGACTTGAACCCACAACCTTATGACTCAGAAAGTGAGGGTGCTACCAATAGTGGAGCAGGCTCAAGGGGCCAAGTAATTTTTTTTCCTTCAACTATTTATACAATTCCTTTTTGAAAGTTACTATTAAATCTGCTTACATCGCCCTTTCAGGCAGTGCATTCAAGATCATAACAACTCGCCGCTTAAAAAAATAGTTCCTCATATTGTCTCTGGCTCTTTTGCCAATCACCTTAACTCTGTGTACCCTGGTTATCAACACTTCTGCCACACAGTTTCTCCTTATTTACTCTATCAGAACTGTTTGTGATTTTGAATATCTCTATCAAATCTCTTCTTTACCTTCTCTGCCCGAAGGAGTACAACTCTAGCTTCTCCAGACACTCCCATGGACTTCAATTTAGTTAACATGTCTATTGTGATTCAGTATAAATCAAAGGACACCATTTTGACACTGTATCGGTTGCTAGTTAGCCTCCCTGATAAAGTGCAACATCCCCACCGACACCTGGGAGTCCCTGGCCAAAGACCGTCCTAAGTGGAGGAAATGCATCCGGGAGGGCGCTGAGCACCTTGATTCTCATCGTCGAGAGCATGCAGAAATCAAGCGCAGGCAGCGGAAAGAGCGTGCGGCAAACCAGTCCCACCCTCCCTTACCTTCAACCACTGTCTGTCCCACCTGTGACAGGGTCTGTGGCTCTCGTATTAGACTGTTCAGCCACTTGAGGATTCATTCTAAGAGTGGAAGCAAGTCTTCCTCGATTCCGAGGGACTGTCTATGATGATGTGTTAGAATGCATCTACAGTGCTGTGCTCAATTTTAATCCCCCCCAAATGATGGCTGATATAATAGCCTTGGTAAAGGTCCAGTGCAGAGCTACAAGAATGATTCCTAGCTTAAAGAACCTCAGTTACTCAGAATTGCTCAAGGACCTTGGTCTATTTACTGTAGGGCAGTGTACACTTGGAGGTAACCTGATAGAAGTCTAAGGTCCCTATTGATAAATTGCTCCAGTTTAATGGATTGGGGAGGAGCAGGTGACATTAGTGTAAACTATGCAAGAGTAGGAATAGACTGGATATTAGGCAGCACTTTTATTCTCGGAGAATTCTGAGTCTGAAATACATTGCCAGCTGGAATGGTGGGCACTGACTCTCTGTACGTCTTCAAGAGGGAGCTGGACTGGTTCTTGGCTGGGGCAGAAATCACATCATATAGAAGGTAAGTGCCTTTATAGGTAACACGTGGCCCATGTGGTCTCCTGCACTGGTTTTGCTCACCTGAGGGGAGCAGAGACGAATTTTGCAGCGTATTTTTTCCCTTATTGGTGCTGTTTTTTTCTGACATTGTGCCTCTCCAGGAGATTACATGTCTGCGAGGGTGGGTGTTGTGGGGGGGGGGGGCAGCACGGGGGATGTAAGGGGGAAGTGTTTAACCATACTGATCCAGCTATCATGGTGCAGACAGGCTCTATGGACCAGCTGGTCTTTCCCAGCCCTTCATTTTAAGATGTTCATATGAAACATTGATTCATTTTAAAAAATTCATTCTCGGGATGTGGTCATTGTTGGCAAGGCCAGCATTTATTGCCCATCCCTAATTGCCCTTGAACCGCTGCAGTCCTTGTGGTGAAGGGGCTCCCACAGTGCTGTCAGGGCAGAGTTCCAGGATTTTGACCCAGCGACGATGAAGGAATGGCCGATATATTTTCAAGTCAGGATGGCGTGCGACTTAGAGGGGAACTTGTTGGTGATGGTGTTCCCATGCATCTGTTATTCTTGTCCTTGTAGATAGTAGAGGTCACGGGATTGGGAGATGCTATCAAAGATGCAGTACGTCTTATAGATGGTACACACTGCAGCCACAGGTGCGCCGGTGGAGGAGGGAATGAGTGTTTAATGTGGCAGAGGACGGGGTAACAAGCAAGTGGGCTGCTTTGTCCTGGAGGCTGTCAAGCTCCTTGAATGTTGTTGGAGCTGCACTCATCCAGGCAAGTGCCTTGTAGATGGTGGAAAGTGTTACACTTGTAATAAATGGCGAGACTGAGTACTGTGTGTAATGAGCAAGTATGACCTTAGCTCCTTTATTAAGGTTCCAGAGTGCAGGTACCTCGTGGGTGGGCTGCTTATATACTGTGCTCCCAAGGGATGCTGGGATCCCTTGGGACTGCAACAGGTGGGCCCTCTGGTGTTCAGGTGTAATGCAAGTTACAAAGGGTTAAATACATAACATCACTCCCCCGTGAAGTCAACAGTGCACTTATTTACAAGGTGAGATGATCTGGGGCTTTGCGCTCCCTTGTCGATCGTCTCGGTACAAATGCGGGTGTGGATGGATTGGTCAGTTCTTCACTGGGCTGCTGGGCAGCTGGCCTTGCCGGGCTGCTGGGGATGGTGAGTTCGGTTTCGTGGTCAACTATGATGCCAGTTGCCACTTGCGTGTGTGTTGGAAGGTGAAAGTTGGTGTTGTCCTCTTCGGGTTGTTCGTAGCTGTTGGTGAACCGCAATTTGATTTGGTCCAAATGTTTTCTGTGCGTTTGTCCATTGGTCAGTTTGACCTGAAACACCCTACTCCCCTCTTTGGCTGTGACCATGCCAGTGAGCCATTTGGGACCATGTCCATAATTGAGCACAAACACAAGATCATTGATCTCAATATTGCGTGACAAATTTGCGCGGTCATGGTACATACTTTATTGATGCCGCTTGCCCTCCACGTGATCATGGAGATCAGGATGGACAAGAGAGAGCCTTGTTTTAAGTGCCCTTTTCATGAGCAGCTCAGCTGGGGGAATCCTGATGAGTGAGTGGGGTCTGGTGTGGTATTAATGTGGCTGCTCCAGTTAAGTTTCTGATCAATGGTGTCCCCTAGGATGTTGATGGTGGGGGATTCAGCGACGGTAATATAATTGGATGTCAAGGAGTTACACTCTTACTTGTTGGAGATAGTCATTGCCTGGCACTTGCGTGGTGCAAATGTTACTTAGCACTTATCATCATCAAAAAAATCATAGCCAGTCCCTCGCAACGAGGATGACTTGTTTCCACGCCAAAAAAGGATGAGTTCACAGATGTTTCAATGAAGGACCCGAACTACATCCTCAAGGGTGGAAGATGACTGTGCTTGGATTTTTTTAACGTGTGGTGACTGTCACCACACGGGCTTGACAGAGCTAGGTCTTGGTCCAGTGGCAAGGGTTAACCAAGACGACTGGAGACCAGCTCTGCTGCACGGACCTAGTGCATACACATATCACAGTGTGGGCTGGCCCGTGCTGCACCTGGGCCCCTGACCCCGATCACATCCCTCTGCAATCTCTCGCCGCTCCTTCGCCCCGACCTCGCCGCTCCTGCTGTACCTGCCCATGTGCCAATCACTGACTTGGACCTTGTCGACATCATTCTTCGCTGCCATCACCCTCCTGCACCAGCTCGCGCTGCTCCCTGGAGTAGTGTGCCTCCATGCTGCTCCTTTTATGGCCCCGACCTGGTGTTCTCACACAGGAGGGGGCCTCTGTGCTGCCCAAGCCTGAATGGCATCCATGCATATATGGACTGCTTTATTTTCTGATGATGTTGTAGATTTACAACTTGTGACTGATGTTAGCAAGGTTGCATTCTGGCCAGCAGTGTGTTCTGCCCTGTGGAGGTAATCTTGCTCTTTTTCCTACTCTACTGGTTCCTGCTGTCTGGAATTCTCTCCTGTAACTCTTCCACCTATCTATCCCCCTTTACAATCCCTCAAAACCCTGTTTGTTGACCAAGATTTTGAGCACTCTTCAGAATTTCTTCACTCCTGGCACAGTGTTAACTTTCCATGTGCCTCTGGGAGATACTTTGTCACACTTTTAATGTTAAAAACACTTTAATGTATGGCACCAATGGAGTTAGACACTGTTTTATGATGAGCTGCTTTGGAGGCAGTTTAGAGAAGGTTCACTAGGTTGATTCCGGAGATGAGGGGGTTGACTTATGAGGAAAGATTGAGGAGGTTGGGCTGATACTCATTGGAATTCAGAAGAATGAGAGGTGATCTTATCAAAACGTATAAGATTTTGAGGGGGCTTGACAAGGTGGATGCAGAGAGGATGTTTCTACTGATCGGGGAGACTAGAAGTAGAGGGCATGATCTTAGAATAAGGGGCCGCCCATTTAAAATAGAGATGAGGAGAAATTTCTTCTCTCAGAGGGGTGTAAATCTGTGGAATTCGCTGCCTCGGAGAGCTGTGGAAGCTGGGACATTGAATAAATTTAACAGAGAAATAGACAGTTTCTTAATTGATAAGGGGTTATGGGGAGCGGGCAGGGAAGTGGAGCTGAGTCCATGATCAGATCAGCCATCATCTTATTGAATGGCGGAGCAGGCTCGAGGGGCCGTATGGCCTACTCCTGCTCCAATTTCTTATGTTCTTATAGAAACATAGAAACATAGATATTGATATGTTAGCACCGCCATCCCGTGAATTAGTCTGGTGAACCTTCACTGCACTCCCTCAATAGTTCTTATTCTTATGTTCTTCAGTGCAGCTTTGCTGTGATACAACTTGCACATTTCCTGGCTGTTTTGCTCCAGCTCGCGATAAACACACTGGCATCTCCGAATGGGAAGGCAGTGAGTAAAAGGCGCATGTTGCAGCCACTGAGTGTGCAGCGTGTTACAGTGAATCTCCCTGTAAAAAAAGAAGCAGGTTGCTTTGCAGCTGCTGGTGTATGCAGGAGGGAGATGGATAGCTGCAGCACTGGGGCGTACTGAGTCTTAAAAATCTTTCTCCTAAATGAATCTAACAAGCTCATTGTACATTGTGACTGGTTCGCAGAAGGAAGGGTGAGAGAGTCATGAATGAAGACTGTGTAACTGAAGACTGCCCAGGGCAAACTCCACAGGCATCAACCTTCGACAAGTCCCCCGGCTTTTTCTGCCACCACGGGGGTTCAGGTCAGAGAAAGACTGTGCAAGTGCACCCTGTGTGGGAAGGGCTTCTCTCAGTCCTGGTCCTCAGTGCATCAACTAATCCGCACTGGAGAGAAACGATTCAAATGCTGCTGTGATATATTCTTCACGACATCACAACACACAGATGGCTCCAATGCATCATGTGACTTTTATTGTATTTGCTGCAGCTGGTGCATTACCACAGTAGTCCACCAGGTGGAGCTCTCTATTATAGCTGGGACTGTGCAAAGAGTTTTAGTGACTCCTGGTCTCTCTCACTGCACTAACGTGTTCATTCAGGCCAGAAGCCTTTCAAATGTTCCCAGAGTGCAAAAGCTTTCAGTAACTCTTCACACTTTTCAGTGCATTCACACAGGAGCCAGACCGTACAGGTGTTCGGACTGCGGGAAGGCCCTTCGATCGGTCTTCACAGCTTTCGTGCCAGCAACTGGTTCATACAGGGGAGAAGCCTTATAAGTGTTCTGAATGTGGACAGCCCTTCACCCAGTCCTCGTCGCTCACAATTCACCAGCACAATCAGAGAGAAGGCTTTCAAGTGTCCTGTGTTTGAAAAGGCCTTTATCGAGCCCTTCGCACCTTCTCCGTCACCAGCGAGTTCACACAGGGGTAAAGCATTTTAAGTGCAGTGATTGCAAGAAGGCTTTCATTAATTCATCATCTCTCACGGTGCATCAGCGCATTCACAGAGGGCAGAAAAAGTTCAGACTGTCAAAAGACCTTTATACAATCCTGGCATCTTTTGTGCCATCAGAGACACAGACGGTTCCTCCCAAGTGACTGAGGTCTGAAAATATCTCTGATTCACCCCCCTCCCCCCCGGCTCTCTTTAAGGCACAGATCTTTTCTGGCACATAGTTCCACATCAGTCACACTCCTCCACCTCACCCAAGTGACCATTCTTCATGAGTGAAGCTGCAGAATATTCAGTGATCGAACGGATCCTCACCCAACCACTCAACATGCCCTTAAATAATGTATCCAGCAAGCAGGCAGTGAATAACAGCTAAAATCCTGGGCTGATTTCGCCTTCCATGACCCACAATGCTCCGAGGCCCTCTGGTGTCTGGGCCCAGATTACTGGTTGGGCTGGCTAGGCCTATCTGCAGTTCAGGAAGAATCTGCTAACTTATCAATCATTGGGTTTTGTCAGTGTGTTGAGGCAAGGACATGACATTGGAACTACCCGGACTGTGAAGATGCGTCTGCCCGAACTCTGTGAAGGGACTTCATCTTGTTTACAACTGAATTAACGCTGAGTGACCTGTAATAGGGGATAGCTTTACTTGTCTTTGCATAATGAAAAAAAATGAGCAAGTAATAGAATCATAGAAATTTACAGCATGGAAGGAGGCCATTTCGGCCCATCATGTCCGCGCCGGCCGACAAAGAGCTACCCAGCCTAATCCCACTTTCCAGCTCTTGGTCCGTAGCCCTGTAGGTTGCAGCACTTCAAGTGCACATCCAAGTACTTTTTAAATGTGGTGAGGGTTTCTGCCTCTACCACCCTTTCAGGCAGTGAGTTCCAGACCCCCGCCATCATCTGGGCTCTGGGTGAAAAAAATTCCCCTGAAATCCCCTCTAAACCTCCCCCAATTATTTTGAATCTATGCCCCCCTGGTTGTTGACTCCTCTGCTAAGGGAAATAGGTTTTTCCTATCCACTCTATCTAGGCCCCTCATAATTTTATACAACTCAATTAGGTCTCCCCTCAGTCTCCTCTGCTGCAAAGAAAACAACCCCAGCCAACAGTGGCAAATGGAAGTTAATCCAGAGAAGTGTGAGGTAATGCATTTTGGGAGGGTTAACAAGAAAAGGGAATACACATTAAATGGTAGGTTACTGAGAAGTGTAGAGGAACAAAGGGACCTTGGAGTGCATGTCCACAGATCCCTGAATGTAGCAGGCCAGGTAGATAAGGTGGTTAAGAAGGCATATGGAATGCTTGCCTTTATTAGCCGAGGCATGGAATACAAGAGCATGGAGGTTATGCCTGAACTATATAAAACACTGGTCAGGCCACAGCTGGAGTACTGCATGCAGTTCTGGTCACAGCATTACAGGAAGGACGTGATTGCAGTGGAGAGGGTACAGAGGAGATTTACGAGGATGTTGCCAGGAGTGGAGAATCTAAGCTATGAGGACAGATTAGATAGGCTGGATTTGTTTTCATTGGAACGGGGGAGGCTGAGGGGAGACCTCATTGAGGTGTATAAAATGATGAGGGGCCTAGATATAATGGATAGAAAGGGCCTATTTCCCTTAGCAGAGGGGTCAACAATCAGGGGTCATAAAGTTAAAGAAATCGGTAGATGGTTTAGAAGGGATTTGAGGGAAAATTTCTTCAAACAGAGGGTTGTGGGGATCTGGTAGTGGCAGAAACTCTCATCATATTTAAAAAGTACTTGGATGTGCACCTGAAGTGCCGTAACCTGCAGGGCTACGGACCTAGAGCTGGAAAGTGGGATTAAGCCGGATAGCCTCTTGTTGGCCGGCATGGACATGATGGGCCGAAATGGCCTCCTTCCGTGCTGTAAACTTCTATGATTCTATGATACTAATTCATTGTAGCAATCAGATGAGAGAATTCTCTCAGAGCTGCCTAAATGGCTGAGCTAGTTAGCTGAACCATCAGATCAAGAAGCTCTTGGTTGGTAATCCACTTTGGGGTTTGCAGTAAACGGGGTTCCTCGGTCACAGTAGAGGCATGCGGCAGAATCGGCAATCCTGCTACTCGAATCAAGCAGGCCAGCACTCCAGGGAGATGGTGGTGGTTTGACCTCAGGGAGATGGTGGTGATTTGACCCCAGGGAGATGGTGGTTTGATCCCAGGGAGATGGTGGTTTGACCTCAGGGAGATGGTGGTGATTTGACCCCAGGGAGATGGTGGTTTGACCCCAGGGAGATGGTGGTGGTTTGACCCCAGGGAGATGGTGGTGGTTTGACCCCAGGGAGATGGTGGTTTGACCTCAGGGAGATGGTGGTTTGACCCCAGGAAGATGATGGTTTGACCCCAGGGAGATGGTGGTTTGACCCCAGGGAGATGGTGGTGGTTTGACCCCAGGGAGATGATGGTTTGACCTCAGGGAGATGGTGGTGATTTTTAAAAATTCGTTCATAGGATGTGGGCGTCGCTGGCAAGGCCGGCATTTATTGCCCATCCCTTATTACCTTGAGAGGTGGTGGTGAGCCGTCACCTTGAACCGCTGCAGTCCGTGTGGTGAAGGTGCTCCCACAGTGCTGTTAGGGAGGGAGTTCCAGGATTTGGACCCGGCGACGATGAAGGAACGGCCGATATATTTCCAAGTTTGGAAAATTGAGGGGTGATCTGATCGGGGTGTTTAAGATGATAAAAGGATTCACAAGGATGCGGGAACGGTAGCCTAGTGGTTAAAATACTGGACCAGTAATCTAGAAGTCTGGATGAATGAAGGAGTTCGGATCCCACCATGGCAGCTGGGGAATTTAAATTCAATTAATTAAATAAATCTGGAATAAAAAAACTAGCATCGGTAATGGTGAAACCATGGTAACTACAAAACTACTGGATTGTCGTAACAACACATCTGGTTCACTAATGTCCTTTAGGAAATCTGCCGTCCTTACTTACTCGGTCTGGCCTATATGTGACTCCAGACGCTCACCACCACCTTCTCAAGGGCAATTGTGGATAGAACATAAATGCTGGCCTTGCCAGTGGCACCCATGTCCAATGAATTAAAAAAAAATAGTGTCGATACAATTTCCTCTGGTGTGGGGAAGCCAGAGCAAGGGGACATAATCTTAAAATTCGAGCTCGGCTGTTCAGGAGTGAAATCAGGTAGCAGCACTTCGTCACACAAACAGTAATCGGCAACTCCCAAAAAGCTGGGGAAAAAAAGATGCTTTCAAACTGAGATCAATAGATTATTGGGTCGAATCATAACGGGTGATTAATGCGCAAACTGACCAGCATATTCAGGGGATGAAGAACGGGTGATTAATGCGCAAACTGACCAGCATATTCAGGGGATGAAGAACTATGCTGTGAGCTCTCAATCTCCAGAACCATGCTGTTCGATTCACGTTGCATAAGTACCTTTTCTTTTTTTTTTTTTCTTTTCTTAAAAAATAAACATTTAAATCAAGTGCCCCCCAATCTGGGGGACACTCCAAACATTTTTCAAGGCCCTTTTTCTCCTTTTTTTGTTTTTTTTTTGGGCACTAAAATCATACATTTTACGAGTGCCCCCTATAAAAGGGGAGGGCGACACTAAAACCAGCAATTAAAACAAATTAAACTTTAAAGCATATAAAATCAAATTAAGCATAAGTACCTTTTAACGGTGTGAAAATTGTTAATGCAATGCCAATTAATCCCTCGGGCCTTGAAAAGGAACAATTTAAACTGTTCAACCTCATTCCTGCACGTCGTAATTTCTTGTTAGAGATTTAAAATTCTTTAACATTTCAATTTTTTTCTCACTTTTCATTCCTGGCTCTAGCTCTCTTAATCCAATCTTTCTTTCCCTCTCTTTATTTTTCTTTCTGCGCCTAATTTGACTCTAATTCACCCGATTTCCTGCTCCGTCGTTTCTCTGTTTCTTTTTCTCAATCCTTAAATCTCATTGGCAAAGGAGATAGACTGTGGGTCCCGTCGTTCACTGAGGTCCCAGTTGCCCTCACCGCCCCATTATAAGCTCGCACTTGCAGAAAGTTATGGTGCAGAAGATTTTCGAGCTGAAGTGTGAGGAAAAAGTCTAACTAACGGTGCTCACCATGAGCTGCCCTGCTCAGGCAAGGTCCAGCCCATTGTTGGGTAAGGGTGTCAGGTTTTTGGAGCAAAGGTGGGTAAATGGCGTTGCGGCACAGATCAGCCATCATCGAAAAGAATGGCAGAGCAGACACGAGAGGCTGAATTTCCTCCTCCTGTTCCCTAGTTCAAACATTTTTCACTCTTTCAGTAAAGACGTTCATCCCCAAATCTCCCTTTAATTTAATGTTCACTAATTTCCATCCACATCCTTTGACGTAATACTCTGGGTTTATTTAGCTGTGCTATTTATTATTTCACGTGCATTCTCTATCCCAGAGAGCTGTGGAGGCTGGGTCATTGAATATATTTAAGGTGGAGATAGACAGATCTTTGAATGATAGGGGAATCAAGGGTCATGAGGAGTGGGAGGAATGGAGAATTTTAGCTATGAGGAAAGATTGAAAAGAAAGCTTGGGCCTATATGCATTAGAGTTTAGAAGAATGAGAGGTGACTTATTGAAACATATAAGGGGGCTTAGGGGGCTTGACAGGGTAGATGCAGAGAGGATTTATCCCCTCATGGGGGGATCTTGAACTAGGGGGCATAATTTCAGAATAAGGGGTCAACCATTTAAACGGAAATGAGGAGGAATTTCTTCTCTGAGGGTCATGACTCTTTGGAATTCTCTACCCCAGAGAGCTGTGGTCGCTAGGTCATTGAATATATTTAAGGTGGAGATAGACAGATCTTTGAAAGATGAGGGAGTCAAGGGTTATGGGGAGCGGGCAGGGAAGTGGAGTTGAGGCCAAGATCAGATCAGCCATGATCTTATTGATTAGCGGAGCAGGCTCGAAGGGCCAAATGGCCTACTCCTGCTCCTATTTCTTATGTTCTTATGTATTAATGAGGTTTGCCCATCCCTTCTTCTCCAGACTCCACAGCAGAAGCTTCGCACTCTGAAGCCTCACCAATGTATCATGGCCATGCATTGAACACAGTTCTCCAAGTGTGATCTTCATATACCCTTTGCATAATTCTAAAGGAACACGCACGTCTACAAAGATACACAGCGTGAAACGGTTGGTAATCTCTGGGTGCACATCGTTCTGTCTTATTCCAGAGAGAGAGAATTCAAGCTGAGCCCAGTGAGAGATCTGGGCTGAATCCGGGAATCCAAACCTCAGTCAAAGATTAGCATCAACCTTTGGGAATATTTCCAGATTAGAATGTTGCATAAAACCTAAAGTTTTCGGTATGGATAATACCACACAGGCTTTGTTTTCTGGAAGTAATGTATTCTGTCATTCTCCAAGGGATGTGGGGATGGGGCAGGAAAGTGGAGTTGAGCTCGAAGATCAGCCATTGTCTTATTGAATGGCGGAGCAGGCTCGAGGGACCGAATGGCCGATTCCTTCTCCTAATTCTTCTGTTCTTATGTTTATAACGCTGTGAAAGTACCTTCATCACACGGACTTCAATGGTTCAAGAAGGCGGCTCACCACAACCTTCTCAAGGGCAGTTACGGATGGGCAATAAATGCCAGCCTTGTCAGCGACAAATACATCCCAGGAACGATTTTTGATTGAGAATCACAGGTGAGAAGACCGGGACAACCCAGGGTGTAAAAGGGGGGGGTGGTCTTGCTCTCTTTACCTGCGCTGTATTGATCAAAAGTAATGAATAGTTCTCGCTGAACTTGGGCCTTGGAGACCTGAAGCCTGTCAGAGGACGGGACGACTGAGGGAGCGGAGGAGTTCTACAATGTTCCAGCCTCGGTGAAAATGAATTGGAATTGGAATCGGAATAGTGCAACAAGTCTGGATTTGAACACAGTGAGGCAAGGGAGGACAAAGGTTTTCCGACAGCATATTTGCAATTTGGGAGAAACGAGATGTTAGCTGAAAATAGCTAAATTTATAACTATCTTTGCAACCTTCGCAGCCAAGAAAATTAATCAAAAGTGACATTGTGGTGTGCCAGTCATTGTATAGCAACCTCAAGTCTTCGTCCGAACTATTCTTTACAGTGATCCGTTATTTATTTTGTTTCTATCGCACACAGAAAGGATGATTTCAAGTGTTTCTTTTATTGCATCTTAAGAATAATCTGCCTCATTGAGTGAAGCCAGCTGCAGGAGAAATTGTGCAGCGTGTCGAAGGCACTTGCTGGATAAGACATGCCATTGTCAGGAGCTGTGCAATGCTGCGCCTGGTTTGAATGCGGGGCCCAGGAACACTTGCTGGATTGAGGCAAAACAACTTGTCACAGTTCTGGACAGCAGCAACAAGGATAGAGAGAGTGTTGGGGTGTGTATAAGTGGACCCCGCGATTGATCCAGATGTGATACCGCTGTGTCAGAGCAAAAAGAAAGACTTGCATTTATATAGCACCTTTCACTACCACCGGACGTCTCAAAGCGCTTGACAGCCGATGAAGTACTTTTGGAGTGTAGTCACTGTTGTAATGTGGGACACGCCAATTTGTGCACAAGAAAGCTCCCACAAACAGCAATGTGATAATGACCGGATAATCTGCTTTTGTTATGTTGATTGAGGGATAAATATTGGCCCCAGGACATCGGGGATAACTGCTCTTCTTCGAAATAGTGCCATGGGATATTCGACGTCCACTTGAGAGGACAGACGGGGCCTCGGTTTAACGTCTCATCCAAAAGACGGCACCTCCTACAGTGCAGCACTCCCTCAGCATTGCACTGGGAGCATCAGCCTAGATTTTTTGTGCTCAAGTCCCTGGAGTAGGCCTTGAACCCACAACCTTCTGACTCAGAGGCATCCAAGCTTCTTGTGATCGTGGACCACACAGGCTCGTATATAATTTAAATTCAAATTTAAAACCAACATTCCCATTAATTTGATATCATAAAACCACACTGCAGAGGAGGAGGCCATTCGGCTCATCGTGCCTGTGTATCTCAAGTCATTGATCCTAACAGATCTTGATGTTCTGATTTGGGGTTATCAGCAAATGATCAGTTTTCTCCAAATCCATTGTCAATGTCTAGGAAATGTAGAGGCAGAGCAATAATGATGAGATGGAGTCCCAGGCAAGCTGTACATGCAGGAATTGATGGTTCTCTGTTACCTGTTGCGTACTGTACATGCACAGGAATGAACACTGAGACATATCAACCATAAATGCTGGTGAACGACTGTGCACTCAGTGCAGAAGCACACGGGAGTGAATGGTTCCTCTCTAGCTGCAGTTTAATCAGTGCAAATTCTGTATAGAACTTTTTTAATGCTACAGTGCAGTACTCTCCCAGCAGTGCACTGGGAGTGTCAGCCTAGATTTTTTGTGCTCAAGTCCCTGGAGTGGGCCTTGAACTATCACAGAGGGCTGTCAGCCATGGCTTAGTTGGTAGCCTCCTCGCCTCTGAGTTAGAATGTTGTGGGTTCAAGTCCCGCTTCATGGACTTGAGCACAAAAATCTAGGCAGACACTCCAGTGCTGAAGGAGTACTTCAGACGTGGTGGTGGTGGGGGCAGTACGGAGGGAGCGCTGCACTGTCGGAGGAGCAGTACTGAGGGAGCGCTGCACTGTCAGAGTGGCAGTACTGAGGGAGCGCTGCACTGTCAGAGTGGCAGTACTGAGGGAGCGCTGCACTGTCGGAGGAGCAGTACTGAGGGAGCGCTGCACTGTCAGAGTGGCAGTACTGAGGGAGCGCTGCACTGTTGGAGGAGCAGTACTGAGGAAGAGCAGCACTATTGGAAATGCCACCTTTCGGATGAGACGTTAAACTGAAGCCCCAGCTTCTCCTTCAATCAACATCACTAACAAAACAGATTATCCGGTCATTATCACATTGCCGTTTGTGGGAGCTTGCTGTGAGCAAACTGGCTGCCGCATTTCCCACATTGCAACAGGACGACACTTCAAAAAAAAAGTACTTTATTGGCTGTAAAGTGCTTTGAGACATCCAGTGGTTGTGAAAGGCGCTATATAAATGCAAGTGTTTCTTTTGCTTGTGACCATGTCTATCTGTCTTGTCAGAGCTGTATTTTGCTAATGACCCCAGTCTCTGTAGCAGGTTCAGAACTGTTAATCCACTGACTTCAGCTCCAGGCACATGACCGTACTTATTTAACAATTGATCCTATTGAGTGCCTGACATCAGCAAAAAGCCTCCATCATTTCACTTTCCTTTCTCTTTGGCTAACACTGTCCGATCTGTGAGCTCTTCTCCGCCGGGAGAGATGTAGTGTTAAAATCTCAAGCCAGGGCTTGTAAGCAATGCATTGATATTCAGGGGGACTTGACAACTGAAATCACAGTGGCCAGATCTGAATGTTAAGTGGGTCACAGCCATTGTTGCACTACCTCCCTCAAAGGCTGCACTTCCAGTGAGGAACCAAAAATAATCTGTATTAAAGACTTGGACGGCTTTCCAGGATGAACAAGCCTGAGAGCAGCACCTCGAAGCGACGGGCTCTGATAATGATGTCCCTACTCTGGATCCTCTGCCTGTGCCTCTCGGTGGAATCGAAGAAGTGGCCCAAAGACCCCAAATGCCCAACGTCCTGCTCCTGTACCAAGGACAGTGCATTCTGCGTGGCCTCGAAATCCATCCCGCAGACTTTTGCTGAGAGCATAATCTCCTTGTAAGTAGAGCTGCAGTTAGATCGGTCGGGGCTTTTGAAATAGAATGTTCTATCAACATCATCATCATCATAGGCAGTCCCTCGGAATCGAGGAAGACTTGCTTCCACTCCTGAAGTGAATCCTTAGGTGGCTGAATAGTCCAATACGAGAACCACAGACTCTGTCACAGGTGGGAGAGATAGTTGTTGAGGGAAGGGGTGGGGGGGGACTGGTTTGCTGCACCCTCTTTCCGCTGCCTGTGCTTGGTTTCTGCATGCTCTCGACGATGAGACTTGAGGTGCTCAGCGCCCTCCCAGATGCACTTCCTCCACTTAGGGCGATCTTGGGCCAGGGACTCCCAGGTGTCAGTGGGGATGTTGCACTTTATCAGAGAGGTTTTGAGGGTGTCCTTGTAACATTTCTGCTGCCCACCTTTGGCTCGTTTGTCATGAAGGAGCTCCGAGTAGAGCACTTGCTTTGGGAGTCCCGTGTCTGGCATGCAAACTATGTGGCCTGCCCAGCGGAGCTGATCGAGTGTGGTTAGTGCTTCAATGCTGGGGATGTTAGCCTGGACGAGGACGCTGATGTTGGTGTGCCTGTCCTCCCAGGGGATTTGTTGGTGCGCAGACATCGTTGGTGGTATTTCTCCAGCAACTTGAGGTGTCTGCTGTACATGGTCCATGTCTCTGAGCCATGTAGGAGGGCGGGTATTACTACAGCCCTGTAGACCATGAGCTTGGTGGCAGTTTTGAGGGCCTGGTCTTCAAACACTCTTTTCCACAGATGATCGAAGGCTGCAGTGGCACACTGGAGGCGGTGTTGGATCTCGTTGTCGATGTCTGCTCTTGTTGATAGGAGGCACCTGAGATATGGGAAGTGGTCCACGTTGTCCAGGGCCACGCCGTGGATCTTAATGACAACAGAGGCACACTGGCATCATTTAAACACAATCTACTTCATCATTCTAATGTTGTTGTTATTCTTTTTAAAATCTCTTATTCAACATGTATAAAAACGATTACATTTGCTCAAGACGATTTCTTCCCATTGTGTATCCTCCTCTGCTGGAGGATCTGACTCTCACTGGACACAGTCAATTCCCTCATCAATATGGGCATCTCTCGCATGTCAGTGAGTGTTGGCAGCTGGTTGACCATGGGAAGCATCACAGTTGAGCTCAATACTGTCCTCACCTGATCTACACTCACAGGAGAGGTACTGGTAACAAGAAGCCGAGCTGAATGTTTCAGGGGCTTGGAGCAAAATCAGAGGCATAAACAAATTGCAGAACAATTACTGCAGAAAATTCAGTCAAAAAAATGAGAGTCTCTCTCATTTTTTGATTAAGCTATGCTCTCACATTACTCCAAAGATTAATATTAACTTTTTTATTATCAGAAATCTATATATGCATTTTGATAAAATAGTATTTTTCTGCCATTGTTGTGCTTGAGTGATGTGGGTTGTTTTACTAAGTTGAAGGTGCTGTATAAATGCAAGTTGTTGTTGTAATCAAACATGTTTTGCTTGCTCAGAGAAATAAAACTGGGAGTTAAATTTCAATTGTTGAGAAGCCTACATGAAGAGCCAAGACCACAGTGCAAGTTTGAGAAGGGTAGGACCTTGGATTTTAATAGCATGAGATGGTAGTCTTCGAGACAGTGCAAATGAGAGTGTGAGTGTGGTCAGTGCTTCGATGCTGGGGATGTTGGCCTGAGTGCGAACACTGACGTTGGTGCGTCTGTCCTCTCAGTGGGTTTGCAGGATCCTACGGAGGAAGCGTTGATGGCACTTCTCCAGCGCTTTGAGGTGTCTACTCTATATGGTCCACGTCTCTGAGCCATATAGGAGGGCGGGTATCACTACTGCCCTGTAGACCATAAGCTTGATGCCAGATTTGAGGTCCTGATCTTCAAACGCTCTCTTCCTCAGGCGACCGAAGGCTGCGCTGGCGCACTGGAGGCGGTGTTGGACTTCGTCGTCGCGGGACTGCCTATGATGATGATGCTTATGAGAATGTCGTGGTTATACTTAAGAAGAAGGCCCATCACAATGGCTGCTAGAGAATAAGAGCTGACTAATTTAGTGCTACAATCTTTTTGCAGAACTGAAATATAACACTCTTGAATATATTGTTAAATAACACACCATGTGTTACTGGGTATAACACTCCTGAATATATTGTTAAATAACACACCATGTGTTACTGGGTATAACACTCCTGAATATATTGTTAAATAACACACCATGGGGTGGAAATTGGGTTGTGGACGCCGCCATTACCACTGGCGAGAGGCGGCAGATGGGTGGCAAAGGCCTACCATCAACGGTAAGTGGTGTCCACGCCCCGGCTGAAATTCAGTCGGCTCTTTGACAGAGGCGCCAAGAGGCGATGCTGCGCTGGCTAACGGCACCCGCGTGGTGACATCATCCAGCGTGAAACGCCTCTTTGATGCTTCTGTGGCGACATTTGCTTTGTACGGCTGCCGTACTGGCCGGTGGCCGTTCAGCCTGAAAAAGTGGTGGTTAAAGAGCGGTCCTTGGGCGGAATCACCAAAGAGCAAGGTAAGGTTTTCTCTTTATGTATTTCAGCATGTTTTCATTAATTTTAAGAGTGGGGACGTGTGTGTGTGGATCGGAGAGGTTTTAGTTATTTTGTTTTCTTCCCTTTTCTTCCCGTTATTCTCCCTAGCATGGTGGCAGCCTGCCGTTGCGATATTGAGTCCCTTTGGCACTGAGGATGAGTGTGCACCGCCACCTTTTAGCGTTGCTCTCTCATCTTTGGGAGTTAAAACTGAATTTGGCCATTTGATGCTGCACCTAATGCCCGGTGCTATAATCAGCACTCAGGCGGTAACACCGCCTCAAAAACGTCCATAACCAATTTCGCTCCCATGTGTTACTGGGTATAACACTCCTGTGTATATTGTTAAATAACACACCATGTGTTACTGGTTGTAACACTCCTGTATATATTGTTAAATAACACACTGTGTGTTATTGGGTATATCACTCCTCTATATATTATATAATAACACACCGTGTGTTATTTGGTATAACACTCCTATATATATTATATAATAACACACACCATGTCTTACTGGGTATAACGTTCCTGTATATATTATATAATAACACACCGTGTGTTATTGGGTATAACACCCCTATATATATTATATAATAACACACCATGTGTTACTGGGTATAACGCTCCTGTATATATTATATAATAACACACCGTGTGTTATTGGGTATAACACCCCTATATATATTATATAATAACACACCGTGTGTTACTGGATATAACGCTCCTGTATATATTATATAATAACACACCGTGTGTTACTGGGTATAACGCTCCTGTATATATTATATAATAACACACCATGTGTTACTGGCTATAACACTCCTATATATTGTTAAATAACACACTGTGTGTTATTGGGTATATCACTCATATATAAATTATATAATAACACACCATGTGTTACTGGGTATAACACTCCTGTATATATTGTTAAATAACACACCGTGTGTTACTGGGTATAACACTCTGTATATATTATATAATAATACACTGTGTGTTACTGGTATAACATTCCTGTATACATTATAAAATAACACACTGTGTTACTGGGTATAACACTCCTGTATATATTGTTAAATAACACACCGTGTGTTATTGGGTGTAACACTCCTGTATATATTATTTAATAACACACTGGGTGTTACTGGGTATAACACTCCTGTATATATTATATAATAACACACCGTGTGTTACTGGGTATAACACTCCTGTATATATTATATAATAACACACCATGTGTTACTGGGTATAACACTCCTGTATATATTATATAATAACACCCCGTATTGTACTGGGTAAAATGCTTCTGTATATATTTCTTTATTTGTTCATGGCATGTGGGCATCGCTGGCAAGGCCAGCATTTATTGCCCATCCCTAATTGACCTTGAGAAGGTGATGGTGAGCCGCCTTCTTGAACCACTGTAGTCCCTGTGGTGAAGGTATTCCCATTGCGATACACACTGCAGTCAATGTTTATGGTGGTGGATGGGGTGCCAGTCAAACGGGCTGTTTTGTCCTGGATGGTGTTGGGTTTCTTGAGTGTTGTTGGAGCTAATCCAGGCAAGTGGAGAGTATTCCATCACACTCATGACTTGTGCCTTATAGATGGTGGAAAGGCTTTGGGGAGTCAGGAGGTGAGACACTCGCCGCAGAATACCCAGCCTCTGACCTGCTCTTGTAGCCACAGTCTTTATGTGGCTGGTCCAGTTAAGTTTCAATGGTGACCCCAGGTTGTTGATGGTGGGGGATACTGCCATGTCAAGGGGTGGTGGTTAGCCTCTATCTTGTTGGAGATAGTCATTGCCTGGCACTTGTGTGGCACGAATTTTACTTGCCACTTATCAGCCCAAGACTGAATGCGGGCATGATTGCTTCATTATCTGTGGAGTTGGGAATGGAACTGAACACCACAATCATCAGCAAACATCCCCATGTCTGACCTTATGATGGAGGGAAGGTCATTGATGAAGCAGCTGAAGATGGTTGGGCCTAGGACACTGCCCTGAGAAACTCCTAAAACACCATTCTGGGGTTCCAACCACCACAACCATTGTGCTAGGTATGTATGACTCCAGCCAGTGGAGAGTTTTTCCCCTGATTCTCATTGACTTCAATTTTATTAGGGCTCCTTGATACCACACTCGGTCAAATGCTGCCTTGATGTCAAGGGCAATTACTCTCACCTCACCTCTGGAACTCTTTTGTCCATGTTTGGACCAAGGCTGTAATGAGGTCTGGAGCTGAGTGGCCCTGGTGGGACCCAAATTGAGCATCGGTGAGCAGTATATTGGTGAACCAGTCCGTTTGATAGCACTAGGCGGACCATATTTTCTAAACTGAATCTGGGGACATACAGGGTGGGAGCGCAGCAAAGTAGCAAGGAAGGAAACTGTAGATTGTGCAGCGTAGCGAGGCATTTTTAACAGCCTATATTTAAGAGTTGCACAGGAAAGCTACAAATGCGGAACAAATGTGTGTATAATTAGTGCGGATGTGACGACACACTATAGAAGCACATTCAGACACCTGACCCCACCCCCTCCCAGTGACTGAGGTAACACGACCCCCCCTCCAAGTGACCGAGGTAACACGACCCCCCTCCCAGTGACAGAGGTCACACCTGATGCCCACGGCCAGTGACTTAGGTCACGCCTGACCACCAACCCCCTCACAGTTTCTAGGATTAGTCCTGTTTCCCTCCACCCCCCCTCCCCCTCCCCCTCCCCCTGTTCCCCCAGTGACTGTGACCGGGCCTTCCCCCCGTGACCTCTCCCTCAACCGCTCCAGCTGCTGCGCTCCCAGGCACCTCCGGAGCACGAGCCCAGCCCAGTCCGGTCCACGCAGCCAGTCACTCTGGCCGCTTGCACACGCTGTTGTTTAATTTAGCCTTCGAGCTGCAAACTGGCAGTTGGAGGTGGAGGGGGTGAGTGGGGTACACTCTCTACCCAGGGGGACACTTTGGGGACGAGTTTTGTGATCAGAGGACGTTGTTTGCTCAGGAACACAGTACCTCATCTGGAAACTGTCCCAGGAAAACAGGGACATATGGTCATCCTGTCATAGACCATGTTAAAGGGATTAGCGTTTGCTGTGCATATATTATTCACACTGTTTACAATGCAAGGACAAGGTTTTAGACGATCACTTAACAGTGACTCCAACATCATAAATCCTTTCAATGCCAGGCTGCTGGCAGTGCATCACAACTGTGCTTTAGTTTTACTCTGCTTTCCAGTTTGGTACAGTTGTACAAACCAAATTAAATAACAGTCCCACTGTTGGTCGTGTACAGGTGTCACAGATGCAGAGCCACTGTGAGAGCCTGAAATCCAAATAATGAATACACAGTGTATCCCAGCTTTACACCATTCGCTGGGCCAGAGCCAGGGGCATGGATGGGTATTCAGTAAACCATAGACTGGATTCTACCAGCAGAGACTCAAACATGGAGATAATGATCTCGTCCCAGAAACCTTACCTTTAACACCCGATCATTTAATGATCAGACGAGTAAGTTCATCCACTCTATGGTTCAGCTAATCGTTTATTGACAAATTTAAATGCACCAAGTGATCTTTGGCTTGTCATTTGTCAATCCGACAAACAGCGCAACAGAGTTGGAGCCGGATTCCTGTGTGCACGGCTCATTCTGTTTTGTATTCATGCCAAGCAGCTCTTTTGCATTCACAAACTGTCTTAATTGTTGTTCACACAGGCAAGCCTGTAGTGATTAGAAAAGCAAATCACATCGCTAATTTCTCGTTTTCTCCCAGTATCTCACCAGTGAATGAAAGCTTGGCACAGTGAAAAAAATCTGCTCACAAAATGACTCAACAGGACATAGGTGTAGCAAGAGGTTCGAAACTGCCCTTTCACCTTTGACACCGGCATGGGGCCATGGATAGACACTGCCATTTCACCTTGTACTCAACCCAGCCGCGGCTGCCCTCGGAGTGTTTGATGGGGCAGTGTAGAGGGAGCTTTCCTCTGTATCTAACCCTGTGCTGTACCTGCCCTGGGATTGTTTGATGGGGCAGTGTAGAGGGAGCTTTACTCTGTATCTAACCCTGTGCTGTACCTGCCCTGGGATTGTTTGATGGGGCAGTGTAGAGGGAGCTTTACTCTGTATCTCACCCCGTGCTGTACCTGCCCTGGGAGTGTTGGATGGGACAGTGTAGAGGGAGCTTTACTCTGTATCTAACCCGTGCTGAACCTGCTTTGAGATTGTTTGATGGGGCAGTGTAGAGTGAGCTTTACTCTGTATCTAACCCGTGCTGAACCTGCTTTGAGATTGTTTGATGGGGCAGTGTAGAGTGAGCTTTACTCTGTATCTAACCCGTGCTGTACCTGCCCTGGGAGTGTTTGATGGGACAGTGTAGAGTGAGCTTTACTCTGTATCTAACCCGTGCTGAACCTGCTTTGAGATTGTTTGATGGGGCAGTGTAGAGTGAGCTTTACTCTGTATCTAACCCGTGCTGTACCTGCCCTGGGAGTGTTTGATGGGGCAGTGTCGAGGGAACTTTACTCTGTATCTAACCCATGCTGTATCAGATGACCAGATAATCTGTATTGGTGATGTTGGTTGAGGGATGAATATTGGCCAGTACAGCTTATCTAAATTAACTCTGCCAACGTATCAGTCCCTCAGTACTTCACTGAAGTATCAGCCTGGATTATGTACTCAATCCCCAGAATAGGACTTGAACTCGGCACCTTCTGACTGAGACAAGGCTGATCACTTGAAAATTCATAGCTTTCTTTTGCACATGGTTCTGCGAATAAAATTATATTTTGTGTAGAAAAAGTTTTATTAATAATAAGTTATACTTGTGTATTTATTATTCAACAACATGTCATTTTGTTCTTCCAGGACATTTGTGAATGCGAAATTCAGACAAATTCCCGAACGTGCCTTTTCCCACCTCTCAAGTCTACAATTCCTGTAAGTAAATGTGACAGGATGGGGAAATCTTTGTTCTTGCTTTTGTGGGTCACGTATAAAAATTTAAATATCCCCATTCATCTGTACATAACTCAAGCTGTGGATTCCAACAGGTCTTGGTGTCCTGAGTTAGGATTTGTTCCAAGAAGAGGAGTTCAGAAGAATGAGAGGTGATCTTATCGAAACGTATAAGATTATGAGGGGGCTTGACAAGGTGGATGCAGAGAGGATCTTTCCACTGATGGGGGAGTCTAGAACTAGAGGGCATGATCTTAGAGTAAGGGGCCTCCCATTTAAAACAGAGATGAGGAGAAATTTCTTCTCTCAGAGGGTTGAAAATCTGTGGAATTCGCTGCCTCAGAGAGCTGTGGAAGCTGGGACATTGAATAAATTTAAGACACAAATAGACAGTTTCTTAAATGATAAGGGGATAAGGGGTTATGGGGAGCGGGTGGGGAAGTGGAGCTGAGTCCATGATCAGATCAGCCATGATCTTATTGAATGGCGGAGCAGACTCGAGGGGCCGTATGGCCTACTCCTGCTTCTATTTCTTATGTTCTTATGAACTGCTCTTTCCAAAATCTCCAGTCCTCTGAATTTAACAGGAAAAACCGGCAAGTAAACAGGATTTATTTGCCTGTGCTCGGGACTGCATGTGGCCCTATTGAATCTGGATATTACTCAGCATCTAGGGTTTTAGTCTAGATGGTCAAGCAGTAGCGGGTCTTTGAAAACCAGTCAATGTGTGAGCTCCTGCTCATCAGCGTTCCATTCAATAGTTCAGACCGTTGCATTTCTGACTTCATGATTAACTATTCAAAAATAGGGAATTTCTGATACAATTAACTTATAACACTACATGTAATGATGTACCTCCATGAATTTTATTGGTCAATATAATCCCGATCAATAGATATGTTGGGTTGTGCTTAATCCACAAAGAATTTTAAACTAGAGCTACCTGAAGTCAACTTTTCAAATTCACCATATTTTGTTCAATCGTAAGGTCCTTCTGGAAAAGCTATAATGTCTTCATGTTTTAAGCTTCATGGTTTGAGCAGAGCTTTGTTTCCATCTCAGAAGGCTGGTGTATTTAAATCTTAGGAAGAGCAAAAGGAAAGTTTCGAGATGCATGGACTATAGTAGGCAAACATTCCTTGACACCATCCTCTGAAAACCCAGCGTAATTCCACCCATCGGTTCCTCGCGTCAAGCAGCCATCTTGTCAGACTGTCAATCTTGTGCCAATTTGTGAGCCAGTTTCTTCAGTGGACTTGAGCCTACAAGGAACGGTACTGAGACTGTCCATCCTCATTTTATGTCAGACCTGTATAGCCAGCAGAGAGAAGATGCATCTTTCTGGCCTGAATCCTGCTGCAGCTCCCAAAGACAAGTTGGATGACACTATCCAGCCTGCACAGTGCCTACATTATGGATAGGGCAATTGTTTGCCTCGGCTAGAATTGTCAAAAATCCCAAGACAGTTGCTGGGAAAATGGCTAAAACTGGGAGTTGCAGAGGCTATCTTCTTGGAGTTCCATCAGTCTTGCAATTTAATTTTAAAAAAGAAAGAAAGACTTGGATTTATATAGCGCATTTCACTACCACTGGACGTCTCAAAACACTTTACAGCCAATGAAGGACTTTTGGACTGTAGTCACTGCGGCAGCCAATTTGCACACAGCAAGCTCCCACAAGCAACAATGTGATAATGACCAGTTAATCTGTTTTTATTATGTTGGTTGAGGGATAAATATTGGCCAGGACACCAAAGATAACTCCGCTGCTCTTCTTCGAAATAGTGCCATGGGATCTTTAACATCCACCTGAGAGCAGACAGGGTCTCAATTTAACATCTCATCTGAAAGACAGCACCTCCCTCACTCAGCACTGCACTGGAGTGTCAGCCTAAATTTTTTGTGCTCAAGTTCTGGAGTGGGATTTGAACCCATAACTTTCTGACTCAGAGGCAAGGGTGCTACCCACTGAGCCACAAGTTTTAACCAGCATCTGGTGGTTTGAAAAGTGGAATAAGGTTCTAGCTATTTATTGTGACAGCTAATCTTACAATGGCAGCACTCATCCCATCACAGCACTGCTTAAAAGTAAAGGCTCAATTCAAATGCTAGTAAGTGGAGGTCTTGCCAACCGTATGGGCAACTGTCTAAAAATCAACCTCCTTCACTCTTCGATGGGACCAAGGGAGGAAGAATGCTGGCTGTTAAAATCAGATATATCTCTGCTGTCACAATGAAAGTGGCAGTGTGTGGAGAAAGTGATGAGGGACGCTACACAATATGAGGAAAATTGGGAGACCTGACAGAGAATGATGTGTCACAACAAATCTCTTGCCTTAATTATATTGAATGACAGCGAGTTTGAGTAATGGAATTCAATGCTAGATTTTTGCTGACGGCTATAAATTGCTCTCATGGTCTTTGACATTATCAGTACCACTCAGCTGGTTACGTTAATAGATCAAAGCCAGGTATCCATTATTTTACATTTGCATTTTCTTTAATCTTTAATGATAATGGAATGCGTAAGGTGTAATGGCAGGACTCACAATCTGACTTCCTTGTTTTCCTTTTCACTTTCTCCCCCTAATTTTTCTAGCTTGTTTTTGTTACCTCATTTGTCTGTCTCTCTCATTATCGCTACCGATTGCAAAAAATGCAGTATCCTACTAAGGCAATGCTTTTCCAAACTGCTCACCAAGGGTGAAACTTCTCTATCACCTACACTGATTATGGAGCAATTTGACTATCGTTAAGGAACATAAGTAAATGTTCACTTTCAGGGAGGTACAGTCTACCCGTACTCCTTTGTGGAGTATAAGATTAAGGAAGTCTTGCTACAATTGTACAGAGCTTTGGTGAGACCATACCTGGAGTACTGTGCACAGTTTTGGTCTCCTTATCTGAGGAAAGACCTACATGCCTTAGAGGCGGTGCAACGAAGGTTCACTAGATTGATTCCTGGGATGAGAGGGTTGTCCTATGAGGAGAGATTGAGTAGAATGGGTCCGTACTCTCTGGAATTCAGAAGAATGAGAGGTGATCTCATTGAAACATCAGATTCTGAGGTGGATTGACAGGGTAGATGTTGAGAGGTTGTTTCTCCCGGGCTGGGGAGTCTAGAACGAGGGGATATAGTCTCAGGATAAGGGGTCAGCCATTTAAGACTGAGATGAGGAGGAATATCTTCACTCAGAGGGTTTAGAATTTTTGGAATTCTCTACCCCAGAGGGCTATAGATGTTGAGTCATTGAATATATTCAAGACTGAGCTAGACAGATTATTGTACTCTCGGGCAATCAAGGGATATGGGGATAGGATGGGAAAGTGGAGTGAGGGCCACGATCAGCCCTGATCTTATTGAATGGTCTACTCCTGCTCCTAATTCTTCTGTGGGAGTGAAACTACTGTAATAACTATGGGTATAGAGGAGTTTCACTCTCACTGAGCAATGTGGGGAAGCTGTGTGTCCATTAGTATGAAATAGATTCTTTCTCAACCTTCCAGTTAGCGTACAGCACCAGTGTTAGAGCATACCCTGCCACATTAAAATATGACTGCACTTAACATAAGAAATAGAGCAGGAGTAGGCCATTTGGCCCCTTGCGTCTGCTCCGCCATTCAATAAGACCATGGCTGAACTGATCATGGACTCAGCTCCACTTCCCCACCCGCTCCCCATAACCCTTGACTCCCTTATCGCTCAAAAATCTGCCCATC
Source organism: Pristiophorus japonicus (assembly GCF_044704955.1). NCBI lineage: Eukaryota > Metazoa > Chordata > Chondrichthyes > Pristiophoridae > Pristiophorus > Pristiophorus japonicus. The sequence continues at coordinate 61,317,996 of NC_091998.1, read as the reverse complement.
TCCACCTTAAATATAATCAAAGAACCAGCCTCCAGATCTCTGGGGTAGAAAATTCCAAAGATTCATGACCCTCTGAAAGAAGAAATTCTTCCTCATTTCTGTTTTAAATAAGCGACCTCTTATTCTGAAACTACGCCCCCTAGTTCTAGATTCCCCCATGAGAGGAAACATCCTCTCAGCATCTACCTTGTCAATCCCCTCAGAATATTATATGTTTCAATAAGATCACCTCTCATTCTTCTAAACTCCAATGAGTATAGGCCCAACCTACTCAACCTTTCCTCAGAAAACAACCCCTTCATCTCAGGAATCAACCTAGTGAACCTTCTCTGAACTGCCTCCAATGCAAGTATATCCTTCCTTAAATAAGGAGACCAAAACTGCACGCAGTACTCCAGGTGTGGTCTTACAAATGCCCTGTACAGTTGGAGCAGGACTTCTCTGCTTTTATACTCCATCTCCCTTGCAATAAAGACCAACATTCCATTTGCCTTCCTGATTACTTGCTATACCTGCATACTAACCTTTTGTGTTTCATGTACAAGCACCCGCAGATCCTTCTGTTCTATAGCATTTTGTAATTGCTCCCCATTTAAATAATAATAATTTGCTTTTTTATTTTTCCTACCAAAGTGGATAACCTCACATTTTCCCACATTATTGTCCATCTGCCAAATTTTTGCCCACCCACTGAGCCTGTCTATATCCCTTTGTAGATTATTTGTGTCCTCCTCACAACTTGCTTTCCCATCTATCTTTGTATCGCCAGCAAATTTGACTACATTGCACTCGGTCCCTTCATCCAAGTCACTAATATAAATTGTAAATAGTTGAGGTCCCAGCATTGATCCCTGTGGCACTAGTTACAGTTTTCCAACCCAAAAATGACTCATTTATCCTGACTCTCTGTTTTCTGTTAATTAGCCAATCCTCTATCCAGGCTAATATATTACCCCCAACCCTGTGAGCTCTTATCTTGTGCAGTAACCTTTTGTGTGGCACCTTATCAAATGCTTTCTGAAAATCCAAATATATGACATCAACTGCTTCCTCTTTAACCACTCTACTCGTTACATCCTCAAAGAACTCCAGCAAATTTGTCACATAATTTCCCTTTCATAAAACCATGCTGACTCTGCTTAACTGCATTATGATTTTCTAAATGTCCTGCTACTACTTCCTTAATGATGGACTCCAGCATTTTCCCAATGAAAGATGTTAGGCTAACTGGTCTATAGTTTCCTGCTTGCTGTCTCCCTCCTTTCTTAAATAGAAGTGTTAAATTTGCAGTTTTCTAGGCCGCTGGGACCGCTCCAGAATTCAGGGAATTTTGGTAAATTACAACCAATGCATCCACTATCTCTGCAGCCACTTCTTTTAAGACCCTAGGATGCAGGCCATCAGGTCCAGGGGACTTGTCCATCTTTAGTCCCATTAGTTTGCCTAGTACTTTATCTCTAATGAGCCTGGTGGTAGTTATGACTGATTATAGATATAATCAGATCTAGCTAAACATTGAAGAATCTCACTCTCAGCATTGATAATCTTAAAGAAACTTTAAATCATTCAATTTCCTTTTAACATCTCTTTTGACAGAAATAAAAGCTTAGATTTTTGCAGCAGAGTATTACATCTCTGGGAAACATGTCAGTGATTCACATACCCAGAATAACAGTGAACGCAGTGACTGCTGGGAAACACAGCCGGCATTTTATTCTCAGTGAAGGTTCAAAGTTCACACTGCCTGACACAATTGATTTTGCAAAGAATGAGCTAGAGCAGGAGGTGGTGTGATCACACCTGATTTCAGCACAGTGAAGATACAGGGAGAGTGCGATCAGGAAGAAGAGAGGACACTGAAGAGCACCATTGATTATAGTTATATCGCTACAATAGAGGAGCACGAAGGATTGTGACAGGGTCATAATACAGTCAAGCAGAGTCAGCATGGTTTATGAAAGGGAAATCATGTTTGACAAATTTGCCGGAGTTCGTTGAGGATGTAACGAGCAGGGTGGATGATGGATTAGAGGTGATCTTATTGAAACATATAAGAATCTGAGTGGGCTTGACAGGGTAGATGCAGAGAGGATGTTTCCCCTCGTGGGGGAACCTAGAACTAGGGGGCATAGTTTCAGAATAAGGGATCACCTATTTAAAACAGAAATGAGGAGGAATTTCTTCTTTCATCATGAATCTTTGGAATTCTCTGTCCCAGAGAGCTGTGGAGGCTGGGTCATTGAATATATTTAAGGTGGAGATAGGCAGATTTTTGAGCGATTAATGGAATCAAGGGTTATGGGGAGCAGACAGGGAAATGGAGTTGAGGCCAAGATCAGATCAGCCATGATCTTATTGAATGGTGGCGCAGGCTCGAGGGGCCAAATGGTCGACTCCTGCTCCTAGTTCTTATATTCTTATGTACCCAGAGAGTTGTGAACCTGTGGAATTCTCTGCCACAGAAAGTTGTTGAGTCCAATTTGTTGGGCATATTCAAAAGGGAGTTAGATGTGGCCCTTATGGCTAAAGGGATCAAGGGGTATGGAGAGAAGGCAGGGGTGGGATACTGAGGTTGCATGATCAGCCATGATCATATTGAATGGTGGTACAGGCTCGAAGGGCTGAATGGCCTGCTCCTGCACCTATTGTCTATGTTTCTATGTTTCTATGTAAAAAGGCAAAAAACTGAAATTAGAGCTGAGAAGTTGTGTATCAGATAACAAGTTACCCAGCACTTTGAAGCCGAAAAATAACCATAAGACTCTGCATTGAAGGTTTTGTTCTGTTCTCTCTCCCGACAGCTTGCTGAACTCAAACAACTTCACCCTGATTGGAAATGATGCATTCCATGGTTTATCTCACCTTCAGTACCTGTAAGTCTGTGCTTCTCCATCACTTCACTCGTCTTTAAGAATAATTGCATTTGTGCTGAACTCTGGATTTCTTTGTGTGTTCACAGGTTCATAGAGAACAACAACATCCACTCACTCTCAAAATACACGTTCCGAGGGCTCAAGTCTTTAACCCAGCTGTAAGTCCTTCCATTATCAATGATTAGCTTACTTAGAAAGAATGGAATAATCAATAATGAATCAGCGTTGTATTATTATAGCTGCACCTCAGCTGGGTACCGTGAGGTACTGTGTCTCGCCCTCCATTTTCTCCCCTCCTGAGCGGAATGTTAGGATACAATCTCACAGGTTCTCGCAGCCCTCACACAAGGGTCGTTCCTTCACATGTCCGCTGAGGCAGTGAGTGTCAGCGAGCTGTTCTATCATGGTGGGCATCTCAACCAAGGCTAATCCCCCCCTCGCCCAATGGCCAGTGCCCTCACCCAATGGCCAATGCCCTCACCCAATGGCCAATGCCCTCACCCAATGGCCAATGCCCTCGCCCAAAGCTATCACCCAAAGCCCACACCCAATGCCCACACCCAGTGCCCACAAACAAGTACATTTTCCAGCTGCAATCACTGTAGAACCCTGGATGATCTTCCCCTTCCCTGGCCTAGGGCTGCTGGGACCAATTGTTGCACACTAGCTGGGATCAGTTAACGGAGCAGAATGTTTTCTGGAAGTACGCTAAGGAACATGTATTTCATTGATTGCACCCTGAGCCTTGGAGAAGCCAGTAACCCTGTGGGCAGCTGTAACCCTCTCTAATGTAGGAAGAAGCTATTCATCGATCCTGTTCCGCCATTCAATTAGATCATGTCTGATCTGTACCTCAACTTCATTTTCCTGCCTCTGCTCCATATCTCTTGAGACCCTTACCTATCGATCTCAGTCCTGACAGCTCCAGTTGACCCCCAGCATCCACAATCTTTTGGGGGCGAGTGTACCAGATTTCCACTCTCCTTTGTGAGAAGATCACAGCTTTCTGACATCATCCCTGAATTGCCTAACTATAATTTTAAGGTTATACCCCTTGTTCTGGAGTCCCTCACAGGAGGAAGTAGTTTCACTCGATCTACTCTATCAAATCTCGATCAGATTACTCCATGTAATGTATTTGCTTCATGGGTTCTTTACTTAAGGATTCACAGCAACACATTGCTATTAAGAACTAGTTGGTTTATTAGCAAAGGTTTAACAATCACACGACACATTACCAGTTCATCCACCAGACTCACAACCACCTGCCTCATCGTGGATCCCCCGAACCCAACTGGCTGGGGTTTTATTGAGTCTTGTGAACATCACGTGACTGGCTAAGCCACTCCCAACTCAACAGCTCTACAAACCTGTGAGCATCCTCACAGGGGCACACATTACACCCCACAACAAATGTTCCTGCTCATTTTTCAATTTTCGCGCATGTGCATTATTTTCCATTCTAAAGCTTTTTAAATAGGATTGAATACAAAAATAATGAAGTCACGGTAAACTTTAAAAATCTCTGGTTAGGCCTCAACTAGAGAATTGTGTATAATTCTGGGCACCACACTTTAGGAATGAGGTCAAGGCCTTGGAGAGGATACAGAAGTAGTTTGCCAGGATGCTACCAGAGCTGAGCGAGTTCAGTTATGTGGAGAGATTGGAGAAGCTGCTAATGTTTTCCTAAGATAGAGATATTCAAAATGATGAGAGGTTTCCTCTGGCAAGTGGGTCGGTAACCAGAGGTCATAAATTTTAAATAATTGGGAAAACAGCTAGAGGGGAAATGTGGAGAATTTTCTTCTCACAGAGGGCCATAAAGATCTGGAACGCACCACCTGAAAGGGTGGTGGAATCAGATGCCAAAGGAACTTTCAGAAGGCTATTATACATGTCCTTGAAGAGGACTCATTTGTAGGGTTATGAGGAAAAAGCTGGGGTGTAGGACTAAATTGGATCGCTCTCTCCAACAGCCAGCACAGGCGTGATGGGGCGAATGGCCTCCTTCTGTGCTGTAGGATTCTATGACCTCACACTTTTCCGCATTGAACTCCATCTGCCACAGCTTTGCCCGCTCACTTCTCCTGGTGGTGGCTTGATCTGGTCAGAAGCGTGTGCCTGCAGACAAGCTGGCAAAGCAAAAAAAATCACCAAGAAAATAATTTCCCGGCTTCAGACGATTCAAACTCTGCCGGCTCTTGTGTGTCAGGAAGTCCTCATCACCGCCCATCTCAGCGGCTGCAGGTCATAAACCTCAGTCTGAAACCTCCTCCTCCTCATCATCATCATCATAGGCGGTCCCTCGAAACGAGGATGACTTGCTTCCAGGCCAAAAAAGGATGAGTTCACAGGTGTTTCAATGAAGGACCTAATATTCGAGGTCCTGAACTGCATCCTGAAGGATGGAAGTTGCCTGTGTGTGGATTTTTTTTAGTGTGTGGTGACCGTTGCACACCAGCCACCACACGGGTTTGACAGAGCTAGGTCTTGGTCCAGTGGCAAGGATTATCCAAGACGACTGGAGACCTGCTCTGCTACATGGACCTAGTGTGCACACATATCGCCCCTGGGCCCCTGGCCCCGAACTCACGCCTCTCCTGGGCCCCGATCACGTCTCTTGCCGCTCCTTTTATATCCCCGACCTGCCGCTGGTATTCTCACGCAGGTCGGGGTCTGAAACCAGCGGCTTCGCAGCTGCTGTACCGCTGGCCCGCTTACACTTGTGCAAAGGAGGTGATTCAGGACTCAACGGGTAGATCACAGGAATGGTCAAACAATACAAGGGAACTCTGGGGAACTCTGGGGAACTCTTTCAATGGTAGAAATCTGGAGAAAATGGCTTCAGCCTAATTTCCCAGCCTGAAAACATTTCCTGCACCAATTATGCATCACTAATGCGCTGAAAACAGCAACAAAATTTGCTCTGTCTCTTTCTCGCGAACCATCCCAAAAGAAAATGATTAGTCTGTTTTTGTGGTGTTGGATGAAGATAAATGTCACCCAGGATACCAAGAGAACACCCTGGCCTTGTTCAAATAATACTGTCCGCCTGAACATACTGGCAGGGTTTCAGTTTAACACGCCACACCTAGTATACTGCGTACAGTTTTGGTTTCCATATTTACAAAAGGATATACTTGCCTTGGAGGCAGTTCAGAGAAGGTTCACTCGGTTGATTCCAGAGATGAGGGGGTTGACTTATGAGGAAAGGTTGAGTAGGTAGGGCCTCTACTCATTGGAATTCAGAAGATTGAGAGGTGATCTTATCGAAACATATAAGATTATGAGGGGGCTTGACAAGGTGGATGCAGAAAGAATATTTCCACTAATGGGGGAGACTAGAACTAGAGGGCATGACCTTAGAATAAGGGGCCGCCCATTTAAAACTGAGATGAGGAGAAATTTCTTCTCTCAGAGGGTTGTGGATCTGTGGAATTTGCTGCCTCAGAGAGTTGTGGAAGCCGGGACATTGAATAAATTTAAGACAGAGATAAACAGTTTCTTAACCGATAAGGGAATAAGGGGTTATGGGGAGCGGGCAGGAAAGTGGACCTGAGTCATGATCAGATCAGTCATGATCGTATTAAATGGCAGAGCAGGCTCGAGGGGCCATATGGCCTATTCCTGCTCCTATTTCTTATGTTCTTACGTTCATATGTCCTCATTCAAAATACAGCACCTCCGACCATGCAGCGCTCCCTCAGTACTGCAATGGAGGTCAGCCTAGATGTTGTGCTTCATTCCTGGAGTGTGGCTTGAACCCATAGCCTTCTGACTGGAGGGGTGAGAGTGCTACCCACTGAGCCAAGTCATGCACCGGTCAGAGTGTCTACATGAATAGAAGCAAACACCATTTCCATGTCTGATTTGGTACAGGCTGACATAGGGCTTGCACCAACAGTCGTGGCTCAGTGGGCAGCACACTCGCCTCTGAGTCAGAAGGTTGTGGGTTCAAGTCCCACTCCTGAGACTTGAGCACAAATGCAGGCTGACACTCCAGTGCAGTACTGAGGGAATGCTGCATTATCAGAGGTGCCATCGTTTGGATGAGACGTTAAACGTCTGTTCTTTCAGGTGGATGTAAAAGATCCCAGGACACTATTTTAAAGAAGAGCGGGGGAGTTATCCCCGGTGTCCTGGCCAATATTTATCCCTCAATGAACATTACTAAAACAGATTATCTGGTCATTATCACATTGTTGTTTGAGGGAGCTTGCTGTGCACAAATTGGCTGCCGCATTTCCTACATTACACTGCACTTCAAAAGTATTTCATTGGTTCTAAATCGCTTTGGGATGTCCTGATGTTGTGAATGGTGCTATAGAAATGCAAGACTTTCTTTTTAACTCAACCAGCATCCACTCGCTCATTCCCTTCTTTGCCTGTCTGCCTGTGTCTCTGTCTGTGCCTCTGTCTGTGTGTCTCTGTCTGTCTGTCTGTGTCTGCCTGTGTGTCTGTCCATGCGTGTCTGTGTCTCTGTCTGTGCATCTCTGTCTGTCTGTCTGTGTCTGCCTGTGTATCTGTCTGTGTGTCTCTGAATGTATGTCTCTATCTGTCTCTGCATTTACATTTTTGCTTTCTTTAATGTTCTGTCTCTCACTTCTCTCTTTACCTTTCTGAGATAAAATCATTGCAGTTTCAGTAATTCATCTTAGTTTTAATATTCAAGCTTAGTAAATATGCCACTATACCTATGTTGTGTACTAACTATTATTTCTTGCTTTTAAATAGAATAACATTTAATCGTTTGATACTTTTTCCCTTCCAGATCATTGGAAAACAACAACCTGCTGACACTTCCCAGGGACATCTTCATGAACCTTAATGTTTTGACACATCTGTGAGCAATTTGTTAATCATCATTTGAGAACTACAGCAGTATTTCATGAACAACACAGAGTCCAACAGAGATATGGAGTGAAATTGCGCGATTCAATATTACCGTGTTCAGATGCTAATATTGCAGAGCAGCATTTTACCTCCACAGCGAGTTTTGGAAGATCGCAGATAAGCAATAATCCTGTAATGTAAAGGAGATGTTTAAATTATATTGTTCTATTATGAATCAAAATGGTAACTTGTGGACATCATCGGAGCTCTATGTGCTGCCCCGCTAGTTCATTTGTGAATCCGTGTTCACCCCAATCACCAGACAATGTAACCTTGTGCCCATACCACAGCAATGTAAACTGCCCGGGAGGTACAAAAAAATCAAAGGAAGAAAAACACTGTGGCCAATTTCATGAAACACTCTGGCAAATTCTCCCTGAATACATAAAGCAATCAAGCAAGTCCATAAATATCCATTAATGAGTGACTTACAGTTTTCCCTAAAAGCTACAAACTGTAAAGCCATGGGCAAATGCCTGGGCAGATGCTTCAACACACTAGGTCCAGTAGTGTGAACGTGTATCCATAACTAGGTTTTGGCAATATATAAACTTGGAATTATATCTTGGACGACACATTTGTGCTCAAACATCCTGTTTTCTGCAGTTGTGGGAAGAATTTGTTGAACATCAACACTTAATGGGGTAGATTTTTGTCTTCATTGCCTGGGTGGTAATCTGTTGGAGTGAATCATCTGCCCTTTATCTTCCTTTCCTCTCAAGTCCTTGAACGTGCTGTCGCCTCCTAAATCTGTGCCCATCTTTCCCGCAACTCCATGTTTTAAATCCCCCCAGTCAGGTTCTCATCCCTGCTACGACACTAAAATAGACCTTATCAAAGTCACAACTGACATCCTATGGGACTGTGACCCTGGTAAGCTATCCCTTCTCGACATGTCTGCAGCCTTGACAAGTTTGGCCACACCATCCTCCTCCAATGCATCTCCACCATTGTCCAGCTGGGTGGGACTGCACTCGCCTGGTTCTATTCCTATTTATCCAGTCCTAGCCAAAGAATCATCAGCAATGGCTTCTCTTCCTTCTCCCACACTGTTGCCTATAGAATCCCCCAAGGATTTATCCTTGACCCCCTCCTATTTCTCATCTACATGCTGCCATGCTCATTCAAGAAAGGAGGGAGAGAGAAAATAAGGAACTACAGGCCAGTTAGCCTGACATCAGTCATCGGGAAAATACTGGAATCCATTGTTATGAAGTGGTATCAGGGCACTTAGAAAATCATAACATGATTAAGCAGAATCAACATGGTTTTATGAAAGGGAAATCATGTTTTGACAAATTTATTAGAGTTTTTGGAGGTTGTATCTAGCAGGGTAGATAAAGGGGAACCAGTAGATGTAATATATTTAGATTTCCAAAAGGCATTCAATAAAGTGCCACATAAAAGGTTACGACACAAGATAGGGGCCCGTGGGATTGATGCTACAGGCAACTCTCGATTATCCGGGTCCCTTGGGAATTGGGCTATTCCGAGTAAACAATTTTTCCGTTAGAGTGAGTCTACATTTTAAAGTTAAAACTTTAATGAATAAACACAATCGTTAGGGCGAGTTTACATTTATAAGTTAAAATTTTAATGAATCAATACAATCAGCTAGAAACAGTAACCAAAGATGGACATTACCAGCATGTGTGTACAGGTTCTGTGCCTGGAACCCGGTGCCAGCACTGCCCCCATTCCCAACGTCAGCGGCGGCCGCGAGAGACACCGGCTGCAGTAGCGCGTACACACACACACCAGCAAAGCAAGGGCAGAGGAGGGGGATTTTTACGGTGAGTGAGAGGGAGTGTGTGAGGGAGAGAATGTGCGAGTGTGAGAGAGAGAGAGTGTGTGAGAGAGAATGTGCGAGTGTGAGTGAGAGAGAGAGTGTGTGAGAGAGAGAATGAGCAAATACAAATGAGCACAGTGTTTGGAAGGTGATTTTTCCAAATTATTTAGAGCTGTCTTTTCATTTGTTAGGAATAGAATTTTAAATCCCATTACAACGGTCTCCTGTTGGATCCATGTACGGATAATCGAGAGTTGCCTGTAATATATTAGCATGGCTAGAGGATTGATTGACAGACAGAAAACAGAGAGTAGGGATAAATGGGGCATTTTCAGGTTGGCAGGCTGTAACTAGTAGGGTGCCGTAAGGATCAGTGGTGGGGCCTCAGCTATTTACAAAATATATCAATTACCTTGATGAAGGGACTGAGTGTAATGTATCCAAGTTTACTGATGATACAAAGCTAGGTGGGACAGTAAGCTGTGAGGAGAACATAAAGAATCTGCAAAGCGATATAGAAAAACCAAGTGAGTGAGCAGTAAGGTGGCAGATGGAGTATATTGTCGGGAAATGTGAGGTTATTCACTTTGGTAGGAAGATTAGAAAATCTAAATATTTTTTAATGGTGAGAAACTTTGAAATGTTAATGTTCAGAGAGATTTAGATGTCCTCGTCCAAGAAATACAGAACGCTAGCAATAAGGAAGGCAAATGGCATGTTGGGCGTTTATTGCGAGGGGATTGGAGTATAAGTGTAAGGAAGTCTTGCTACAATTGTACAGGGCTTTGTTGAGACCACACCTGGAATAATGTGCACAGTTTTAGTCTCCTTATCTGAGGAATGATTGACTTGCCTTAGAGGCGGTGCAACGAAGGTTCACTCGATTGATTCCTGGGATGAGAGGGTTGTCCTACGATGAGAGATTGAGTAGAAAGGGCTGATACTCTCTGGAGTTTAGAAGAGTGAGAGGTGATCTCATTGAAACATACAAGAATCTGAAGGGGATTGACAGGGTAGATGCTGAGAGGTTGTTTCCCCTGGCTGGAGTGTCTCGAACTAGGGGGTCACAGTCTCAGGATAAGTAGCTCATTTAAAACCGAGATGAGGAGGAATTTCTTCACTCAGAGGGTTTTGAATCTTTGGAATTCTCTGCTCCAGAGGGCTGTAGAGACTCAGTCTTTGAGTATATTCAAGGCTGAGATAGATGAATTTTTAGACTTTAGGGGAACCAAAGGATATGGATGTCGGACTGGAAAGTGGAGTTGAGATTGATGATCAGCCATGAACTTATTCATGGAGCAGGCTCGAGGGGCCGTAGGGCCTACTCCTGCCCCTAATTCTTATGTTCATATGCCCCTGCTGATGGCTCACAGTGCCTCATGGATGCCCAGTTTTGAGCTGCTAGATCTGCTTTGAGTCTATCCCATTTAGCATGGTGGTAGTGCCACACAACGCGATGGAGGGTGTCCTCAGTGTGAAGACGGGATTTCGTCTCCACAAGGACTTTGCCAATGCTGTCATAGAGAAATGCATCAGTGATGGGTAGATTGGTGAGGACGAAGTCAGGTATGTTTTTCCCCGGTCTCTGAACACCTGCCGCAGGCCGATTCTGGAAGCTATGTCCTTCATGACTCATCCAGGTCAATCAGTAGTGGTGCTACCAAGCCACTGGTGATGGACACTGAAGTCCCCCACCCAGAGTACATTCTGTGCCCTTGCTAATCTCAGTGCTTCTTTGAAGTGGTGCTCAACATGGAGGAGTACTGATTCATCAGCTGAGGGAAGGCTATATGTGGTAATAAGCAAGAGGTTTCTTTGCCCATGTTTGACCTGATGCCAAGAGGCTTCATGGGGTCAAGAATCTCTGTTGAGGACTCCCGGGGCCATTCTTTCCTGACTGTATGCTATTGTGCTGCCACCTCTGGTGGACCTATCCTGTCGGTGGGACAAGGTCGTGCCTGGGATAGTGATGGAGGAATCTGGGAGATTGGCTGAAAGGCATGATTCTGTGAGTATGACTAGTCTGTGCGACAGCTCTCCCAATTTTGGCACAAGTCCTGAGATGTTAGTGAGGAGGACATTTCCGGAACGACTGGGCTGGGTGTGTCTTTGCCATGTCTGAATCCGATGGCTATGTCACCCATCACCCTAGTGCCACTCACCCATCACCCCTGTGCTCGCTGACCTACATTGGCACCTAGCCCAGCAATGCCTCATGTTCAAAATTCTCATCCTTGTTTTTAAATTCCTCCGTGGCCCCATCCCTTCTTATTTCTGTAACTTCCATCAACCCTCCGATATCTCCGCGTTCCTCCAATTCTGGCCTCTTCCGCATCCCTAATTTTAATCACTCCATCGTTGGTGGCTGTCTTCAGCTGCATAGGTTCTAAACTCTGTAATTCCCTCCCTAAACCGATCTGTCGCTCTTGTCTCCTTTAAGACGCTCCTTAAAACCTGCCTCTTTGACAACGCTTCTGGTCACCTGTCCTAAGCACTTTGAGTCAATTTTTTGGGATTATGCTCCTGTGAAACACCTTGGGGTGTTTTACTATGTTAAAGGCGCTATATGAATGTAAATTATTAGAACATAGGAACATAAGAAATGGGAGAATGAGTAGGCCATACGGCCCCTCAAGCCTACTCGGCCATTCAATAAGATCATGCAGAACCTTTACATCAACATGATTTTCCCGCCCGATCCCCATATCCCTTGCTTCCCTTAACCTATCAATCTCAGTTTTGAATAAACTCATCAACTCAGCATCCACATCCCTCAGGAATAGAGAATTTCAAAGATTCACAACCCTCTGAGTGAAGAAATTTCTCTTCACCTCAGTCCGAAAGGGCCGACCCCATCTCCTGAGACTTGAGTTCTCTCCAGCCAGGGGAAACAGCCCCTCTATATCTATCCTCTCAAGACCTCTGAGAACTTTATACGTTTCAATGAGATCACTTCGCATTCTTCTGAACTCCAGAGATTATAGGCCCATTCTACTCAATCCCTCCTAATAGGACAGCCCTCTCATCCCAGGAATCAATCTAGTGAACCTTTGTTGCATCCCCTCTAAGGCAAGTATATCCTTTCTGAGGTAAGGAGAACAAAACTGTACACGGTGCTCCTGGTGTGGTCTCACCAAAGCTCTACATAATTGCAACAAGATTTCCTTACTCTTCCACTGCAACCCTCTTGCAGTAGAGGCTAACATACCATTTGCTTTCCTAAACGTTCTGTGACTCGTATACAAGGTCACTCAAATCCCTCTGAATCCCAACATTTACTAGTCTCTCACCTAAAAAATATTCTTCTTTTCCATTCTTCCTACCAAAGTAGATCATTTCACACTTCCCCACATTATACTCCACCTGCCACCTTCTTGCCCAGTCAATTTGCAGCCTCTTTATGTCCTCCTCACAGCTTATCTTCCCACCCAGCTTTGCATTGTCAGCAAACTTGGATATGTTACACTCGGTCCCTTCATCTAAGTCATTGATACAGATTGTAAATAGCTGAGGCCCAAGCGAACCATTGAATCTTGTGGTACTCCACTAGTTACATCCTGCTAACCTGAAAATGACCTATTTATTCCTACTCTCTGTTTTCTATCCGTTAACCAATCCTCAATCCATGTTAATGTTTTACCCCCAATTCCATGAACCCTAATCTTGTGTAACAACTCTTTGTGTGGCACCTTAGTGAATGCCTTCTGAAAATAAAAAAGCATACTACATCCAATGGTTCCCCCTTATTTACCCTGCTAGTTGCACCCTTTAAAAACCCCAATAGATTTATCAAACACGATTTCCCTTTCATAAAACTGTGTTGAATCTGCCTAATCTTAGTGATTTTCCAAGAACCCTGTTACCACGTCCTTGCTAATACATTCTAGCACAATAAGGGGGTAAGGGGTTATGGGGAGCGGACAGGGAAGTGGAGCTGAGTCCATGATCAGATCAGCCATGCTCTGATTGAATGGCGGAGCAGGCTCGAGGGGCCGTTTGACCTACTCCTCCTAATACTTATGCACGCGCACAGGCGGAGTGGGAACCCTGGACAATTTCCTCTTCCTAATGCACAGACACTGCAATCAACTATAGAGCCCTGACTGGGACCAGGATTAGAACCTGGAACTTTCCTGGTTTATGTGACTTACAGTTGGAGGACTTAACCTCTGAGCCATTAGGACCGTTCTGCACTTGACATTTAAGTATCATACCACGGATCCTTTTACAGTATTTTTTACACAGTGGTTAATTAACTAATTAACTAACGATCTGTCACTGCACTAAACATGTCAAGTGGTTGAACTAAATCTAACTTTATTTTCACAACTCAACTTGAACATTTTTGATCCTTTGCAGGGATCTCCGGGGTAACGCTTTCCATTGTGACTGTAAAATGAAATGGCTGCTAGAATGGCTACAGACGACCAACACTACCGTACGTCCTGTGCAGTGTGCCAGTCCAGCCAAATATCAGGGCGGCAAGATCAACAACCTGTCAATCAAGGACTTTGACTGTATCACCACAGGTCTGCATGTAATTCTGCATTTAACTCCCCAGGAATGTTGACAGATTCGATGTTGATTTGTTTTTTTCCTTTGCTCTGCATCAGTCTGGCATTTGAGGGAATCAATTCCAAACGGAGGCTCATTGAGTTCTCTCTCTTTTAAAGATTGGAAAACTGTGAATGTAACGCCCCTATTTAAAAAAGGAGGCAGACAAAAAGCAGGAAATTATAGACCAGTTAGTCTCACATCTGTGGTTGGGAAAATGTTGGAGTCCATTATTAAAGAAGCAGTAGCAGGACATTTGGAAAAGCAAAATTCGATCAGGCAGAGTCAGCATGGATTTATGAAGGGGAAATCATGTTTGACAAATTTGCTGGAATTCTTTGAGGATGTAATAAACAGGGTGGATAAAAGGGAACCAGTGGATGTGGTGTATTTGGACTTCCAGAAGCCATTTGACAAGGTGCCACATAAGAGGTTACTGCACAAGATTAAAGTTCACAGGGTTGGGGGTAATATATTAGCATGGGTAGAGGATTGGTTAACTAACAGAACAGGGAGTCGGAATAAATGGTTCATTTTCTGGTTGGCAACCAGTAACTAGTAGGGTGCCGCAGGGATCAGTGCTGGGACCCCAACTATTTACAATCTATATTAATGACTTGGAAGAAGGGACTGAGTGTAACATAGCCAAGTTTGCTGATGATACAAAGATGGGAGGAAAAGCAATGTGTGAGGAGGACACACAAGATCTGGAAAAGGACATAGGCAGGCTAAGTGAGTGGGCAAAAATTTGGCAGATGGAGTACAATGTTGGAAAGTGTGAGGTCATGCACTTTTGGCAGAAAAAAATCAAAGAACAAATTATTATTTAAATGGAGAAAGATTGCAAAGTGCTGCAGTACAGCAGGACCTGGGGGTACTTGTGCATGAAACATAAAAGGATAGTATGCAGGTACAGCAAGTGATCAGGAAGGCCAATGGTATCTTGGCCTTTATTGGAAAGGGGATGGAGTATAAAAGCGGGGAAATCTTGCTACAGTTATATAGAGTATTGGTGAGGCCACACCTGGAATACTGCGTGCAGTTTTGGTTTCCATATTTACAAAAGGATATACTTGCTTTGAAGGCAGTTCAGAGAAGGTTCACTAGGTTGATTCTGGGGATGAGTCGGTTGACTTATGAGGAAAGGTTGAGCAGGTTGGGCCTCTACTCATTGGAATTCAGAAGATTGAGAGGTGATCTTATCGAAATGTATAAGATTATGAGGGGATGCAGGGATGATGTTTCCACTGATGGGTGAGACTAGAACTAGAGGGCATGATCTTAGAATAAGGGGCTGCCCATTTAAAACTGAGATGAGGAGAAATTTCTTCTCTTAGAGGGTTGCAAATCTGTGAAATTCGCTGCCTCAGAGAGCTGTGAAAGCTGGGACATTGAATAAATTTAAGACGGAGATAGACAGTTTCTTAAACGATAAGGGGATAAGGGGTTATGGGGAGCGGGCGGGGAAGTGGAGCTGAGTCTATCATCAGATCAGCCGTGATCTTATTGAATGGCGGAGCAAGCTCCTGTTCCTATTTCTTATGTTCTTATATTCTTATGAACATTCTTATGAATTCCTTCAGGACGGCAGTGCCATTTCAATGAATTCAATCTGAGAATAGACAGGGAGACAGAACAGTCCATGGAAGATTAGTATTCAGTATCAAGCTGCCAGTAAATTTAAAAGGCAATTGGAGTGTTTGATGGGACAGTGTAGAAGGAACTTTACTCTGTATCTAACCCGTGCTGTACCTACCCTGGGAGCATTTGATGGGACAGTGTAGAGGGAGCTTTGCTCTGTTTCTAACCCGTGCTGTACCTACCCTGGGAGCATTTGATGGGACAGTGTAGAGGGAGCTTTACATGTGAGATTAGGGAGCAATGTTCTGGTAATGAAAGAACTGTTATTTTACTTGTCCGACTCTCAGTATGTACAGCAGCCCTGTAAATAGCATTGAGCTCCAGTATCAACTATTGTGATAAAATATTAATATCCCAGTAACAAGTTTATATGACACTATTATCACGGATTTGTCTTTGCAGACTTCACTACGTATCAAACCCTACCATTCCAGTCTATTTCAGTAGAGTCCTTCATATATGCCGACGACCTTTATGTAACATTCGCCGAGGCAAAGAATGGGAACTGCACTTTCCTCATGTGGGATCATGTTGAAATGGTCTTCAGGAAGTCTGAGAATATTTCTGGTAAGCCTCAAGAATCTTTAATAAGCAGAACTTGTTGAACTAGGTTCCACAGTGGTAGAAAGTCCGACTAATCTAATATCCTCAGGCTGACGTATTTCAGTTGATAGATGCCTCAACTTTCGATGTGGAGCTTGTTGCATGGAAGGTCTTTTCCCATCTCTCTAACCCCCTCCAGCCCTATAAACCCTCCTCCCGAACTCTACTTTCCTCTGACTCTGGTCTTTTGTGCACCCCTCTCTCTTCTCCACGCCATTTGCGGCCGTGCCTTCAGCTTGGCTGTGGAATTCTCTCCCAAAGCTCCTCCACACCGCCACCTCTCTCTTCTCCCATACAATTCATCTCTTTAAACAGGCATTCCACCTAATATTTCCTTCTCTGGTTTGGCGTCCTTTTTTTTCTGATTGTGCCTCAGTGAAGTGTCTTAGTACATTACTTTCCACATTAAAGGTACTTTATAAATGTTGTGCTTTCCTTGTAAGTTGCCACTGAGTCAGAAGGTTGTGGGTTCAAGTCCCACTCCAGGGACTTGAGTAAAAGAATCTAGGCTGATGCTCCAGTGCAGTGCTGAGGGAGTGCTGCACTGTCACAGGTGCCATTTTCAGATGCTCTCTCAAGTGGATGTAAAAGATCCCATGGCACTATTTCGAAGGAGAGCAGTGAGTTATCCCCAGTGTCCTGGGGCCAATATTTATCCCTTAATCAACATAACAAAAAAACAGATGATCTGGTCTTTATCACATTGCTGTTTGTGGGAGCTTGCTGTGCGCAAATTGGCTGCTGCATTTCCTACATTACAACAGTGACTACACTCCAAATGTACTCCATTGGCTGGAAAGTGCTTTGAGACGTCCGGTGCTTGTGAAAGGTGCTATATAAATCCAATTGTTCTTTCTTTTTAAGGGTCTAGTGTGTAATAGTATTACCCACTGGACCACTGAGCCAAACAGAAGTAGAATGCCCAAGGCTGGATTGGTGCTCTGTGCTGGGTCAACCAGGGCAGGAGACGGGTGCTTGCTACAGATGCCTATCCGGGTAAGGAAGAGGAAAAGAATCATGGACTCCCACTCTTGATCTCTAATTTAATGTGTGGACAGTCAATGAGGACAGGATTGGTCTAATTTATGATAGCCTCCATGTTGAAATAGCCTGCTCACTGTCTCAGCTCAAGCAGGAAGAGCGACAACATGGGCAAGGTACCAGTGTTACAGTTTAACCTTCCCCCTCCTTTAAGAGGGGGAAAGAGAAGTGTGTGTTTTAGGGGGATACCTTAATTAAATATGGATAAGGAGACTTTTAAAATTTCTGTGTATTACAATCATTAAAAATAAAGCTGCCTTTTATTTTCTGGAGCTCATGCTGCGGTGTACTGTAAGCCACTGGTGATTGAGGATCAGCTCTATGTCATCGTCGCTCAGCTGTTCAGAGGCTCTCACATCTACCAATGGGACAACTATGGCGGAAAATTCATCAAAATCCAGGACATTGACACCACCAAAATCCGCAAACCCAACGACATTGAGACATTCAAGATCGATGGCGATTGGTATTTTATCATTGCCGATAGTTCGAAGGCTGGAGCCACCACCATTTACAAGTGGAACAAAAACGGGTTCTACTCCCATCACTCCTTGCACATGTGGCACAGGGATACAGATGTTGAGTACGTTGAGATGGACAACAAGCCCAAGCTGATCTTGTGCAGCAGCACCCAAACCCCAGTCATCTACCAGTGGAACAAGGGCCACAAACAGTTCAGCTATCTCACCGAAATTCCCAACATGTTGGACGTCCATGCAGTTAAGCACTTCCGGATCAAGAAGTCTGTGTATCTCTGTCTGTCCCGCTTCATCGGTGACTCCAAAGTGGTGAAGTGGGAGAATCAGCGGTTCACGGAAATCCAGGCACTGCCCTCACGGGGCGCCATGATTGTGCAGCCGTTCCAAGTGGCACAATGGCTGTACATGGTGCTTGGTAGTGACTACTCATTCTCTCACGTCTACCTGTGGGATGCTGAAAAGCAGAAGTTTGGCAGGTTCCTTGACTTCAATGTGCCCGCCCCACGAGCTTTCCAGCTGGTGTCCGTCGATGACATGCATCTTGTGCTGGCTTCCAGCTTTAAAGGGAACACAATAGTCTATCGGCACATGGTGGTGGACACGAGCACTTAACAACACAATACAAACTAGAGCATTTAAAGCAGCCTCTAAGCAGCCAGAAAGCTATTTTAGGATTGTCAACCATTCAGTTTGGACCAGACAGTCCAGTTTCTGGGTGGGATGTCTAAATTTCTCAAATATAAACTAGGCATAAAAAGTTTGACTTTAAATAGAAGCCTGTTTTTTCTAGCTAAATCTGAGTCTTATCCCGTAGAGTAATTAATTATCAAGATTAATAGAGTTTTCAATTAAGTCACATCATCAGCCAAGCAAATTATTAGAACTCAAGCCAATGATCCAACCCCTACCCCACTGCTTGTCGGGTTTAAGACTTGGCAAAATACAACACCTTAGAATACTCAAATGTCTCCCCTTCCACCACCACCAAAATTTACAATTTGTGACATGATGACTTTTAAGAAAATAGATCAGATAGTTTTTGTAGTAATGTTCAATAATAAAGGCGGCTTGATTCTCACTGTTAACTACACATCATCTTCTCGGAGGAATTTGAATGAAGCGCTGTTTAGACATGTAGCTTGTACAAGTTACATGTGCTTCACACTTGCTGAAGTATAATCGCATAGCATTTATGTGTATCCTTTATCCTCCAGCTATTCTCTTTAGGTTGTATTCCTTCATGCCTGTAATGTATTTGCTTCGTGGGTTCTTTGCCTAAGAATTCATAGCAACACATTGCTATTAAGAACCAGTAGGTTTATTAACAAAAGGTTTAACAATCACAATACACATTACCAGTTCATCCACCAGGCTCACAACCACCTGCCTCATCGTGGATCTCCCCGAAACCAACTGGCTGGGGTTTTATTGAGTCTTGTGAACATCACGTGACTGGCTAAGCCACTCCCAACTCAACAGCTCTACAAACCTGTGAGTATCCTTACAGGGGCATACATTACAATGGCCATGAATCATGGTGTACAGAGTAACTCATGCATGTTTCTTTATCAGCTTGTGCTAACTTGGCTCTTTGCCTTTTGATTGTCAGAATTTGTAAAAGGTCAGAATAATTCAACTTGATATCATACTGAACGGTTAGCTTTTCACAAAAAAGCAGCATCTTGTCTGCTACTTTTGTCTTCTCCATTCCGTTGGATGACAGATCCATTCAAGCTCCACATTCAAGTTATCAAAGGGAAGATGGTTGGATCTTTTTAAATGCACCTGATATCTTTGCTCATGAAATGTACGAGTGGCCTCAAGTAGCAAAACCCTGACACTAGAGCAAACCAGACGGACCAGGGGGTCCCAGTTTCGGTCTGGTCTGCCTTGAGTGAACTGAACTCAGCCTGGACTGCAATTGGGATGCTACAACTGTCCTGAGCAACCCCACTGGTGCACAGTGATGTGATCGGTGAGCCCATGACTTAAGCTTATTAATGACTGCTCCTCACCCCACTGAGAACCAAAACCCTTTTCTGGTTCTTCCCTTTGGCTCATTCTATGACCCAAGTTCACACTGCACCCCAATGGATGGCTCATTCAGTGTTTTACTTTGCCCGTTGACTGATGCCTCATGTGTATGCCATGTTAGGTCCTTCAGCAGCTGATGCCCCGTTCCAGGATACATCACCTTATAGACTCATGTTCCTTGTTGTTTAACCCTTTAGTTTCTCCATTCCCTTAAGCCATGTTGTGCTCTTCCAAGTGATGGCTCATGTTCTTTGTGATCCATTATTTCAGTTCCTCCATTAATTGCTACCTTCAGTCCAGACCACCATGGCCCCAGCAACTTGAGGCCCTCTACTGTGCCCCAACTGATGGCTGGCATGCAATGAGGAAGCTACTGCCCCTGTTCACCTCCTTTTCATCTGCCCTGCTGTGCTCCATCTAAAATACTTAATCAATAGGCACAATTATATTCAAAATGAACCTATATTCTTTGGAGTTCAGAGAATGAGAGGTGACCTCATTGAAACAAATACAATTCTGAGAGGGCTTGACAGGGTAGATGCTGAGAGGCTGTTTCCCTGGCTGGAGAGCCTTGAACTAGGGGGTTCATAGTCTCAGGATAAGGGGTTCGCCATTTTTCAATTTCTTCATTAAGAGGCTGGTGAATCTTTGGAATTCTCTACCCCAGAGAACGATGGATGCTCATTCGCTGAGTATATTCAAGATTGAGATCGATGGATATTTGGACACTCGGGGAATCAGGGGATATGGGGATCGGGCGGGAAAGTGGGTTTGAGGTAGAAGATCAGCCATGATCTTATTGAATGGCAGAGAAGACTCGAGGGGCTGTATGCCTACTCCTGCTCCTATTTCTTAAGTTCTTGTGTTCTTATTGATAGCTCCTTCAATGGCAGCAGCTCATGATTTCAATGTGGAATTATCGACCCAGAAAACTACTTTACACGACTTGGTCAACAGCTTGAAACAATAATAGAAAACTTTGGCAGCACTCGGCAGGTCCAACTGCATCTGGGGATAGACCAGACAGTCAGCACGCTTCATCAGAACAGAAAAATAAGAGATGGATAAACATATTAAATATAGTACAGCGGTCCCAACAGCTCCCAAATCCCTTCTATATTTGGAGGTAGTGGGCGCACTGTAATTTGCCAACTTCTGTTTCAATCTCAAACCTGATCTGCAGGTTATCCATGTCTCACATTTTTCCCATGTAGCTTCAAGCCTCGCTGCAGAGACTTGGGCACATAATCTAGGCTGACATTTGAGTACTGAGGGAGTGCTGCACTGTCGGAGGTGCCGTCTTTTGGATGCAACCTTAAACCGAGGCTCCGTCTGCCCTCTCAGGTGCATGCAAAGGATCCCACAGCACTATTGAAAGAAGAGCAGAGGAGGACTCCTATTATTCTGGCCAATATGTAGCCCTCAATCAACATTTCCAAACAGAGATTAACTGGTCATTGATCCCTCTGCTGTTTGGCGGCCGCGTTTCCCGACAAAACATCAACGACTACCACTTCAAAAGGAATTAATTGGCTGTGAAGTTCTTTGGAATGTCCAGAGAATGTGAAAGCGCGATATAAATGCAAGTTATTTTTGAATTTTCATTATTTTTAGGCCTCCCACTTTCTTTGCTCTTCATACGTGCTTTATTCCGATAATGCATTTACTTGACCGAGATGAATCAACTGTTACCTCCTCTGTGTATTTGTTCTTTAATACATATTTCCCCCATTCAGCACCTATTATTGTGCTTAGATCAGTGTCAGCTATGGCTCAGTGGGTGACACACTTGCCTCCGAGGTATAAAGGTTGTGGGTTCAAGTGTAAAGGCCATAAAGGTTGTGGGTTCAAGTCCGACTCCAGAGACTTGAACACAAAAATCTCGGCTGACACTCCAGTGCAGTGCTGAGGGAGTGCCGTCTTTCGGATAGGATGTTAAACCAAGGCCCCATCTGCTCTCTCAAGTGGATGTAAACGATCCCATGGCACTATTCCGGAAAAGAGCAGGGGAGTTATCCCTGGTGTCCTGGCCACGATTTACCCCTCAATCAACATCACATGGCCATTATCACATTGCTGTTTGTGGGAACTTGCTGTATGCAAATTGGTTGCCATGTTTTCCATGTTACAATAGTGACTACACTCCAAAAGTACTTCATTGGCTGTAAAGCGCTTTGAGACGTCCGGTGGCCGTGAAAGGTGCTATATAAATAAAATATCTTTTATTTATCAGTTCTGACGAAGTTACCCATCAATGTTTTGTCTGTTCTCTCCATGGTTACGGACTCACCTGCTGTATATTGTTTCCGTTTGAGTTTTCCAGAGTCTGTAATATTTTGCTTTGCATTGCTCAACGGTTTAGTTACAGATATTTCAAGCATCCATCTCTGGGACTTTGAACATACTCTGAGTGAGGTTAGATGAAGTGGAGACATATAAAATGAGCTTTCTCTCTTTATGGACCTACTTATTTCAGACTTTCCTCCTTAAAATATAAGTTCTGAATGTCCAGGTTCACCTTTTCAAATGTGTACATGTTTACTGTCCTATAACATCGGCAAAACAAATTTCTGGAACTGCTTAATGCTGTATATTTTAAAATAGAATGAGAGAATTGTTTAGAATAATGTAATATTTCTTCATTCTTGGTATTCTTGGAATAAACTGAAAAAAAACATTCCTGCAATCTTAATTTCCTTTATTTTGGGTTTCCCACATTACAACAGTGACTCCACTTCAAAAGTACTTATTTGGCTGTAAAGCACTTTGAGACGTCCGATGGATGTGAAAGACGCAATATAAATGCAAATCTTTCTTTCTTTTCCATTTCTTTTCAGCTTTTGAACACTGAGCTGTAGTGTTGGTGACTCTGGAGTGGCCTTTAGACCAGACTGAAGGCAAATAGAATCTTACAGCACAGAATGAGGCCATTTGGTCTATTGTGCCTGTGCCAGCTCTTTGAAAGAGCTGTCTAATTTAGTCGTACATGGAGCTGTGTGCAGCGGCATACCACTGCAAGAAGGCGAGGGCTACGAAGCCAGGTCGCTGATTGCAGTGCGGCAGGCACAGCAGGAGGGGCGAAGGAGCGGCAAGAGTCCGCAGAGAGAAGTGACCGGGGCCCAGGAGAGGTGTGAGTCTGGGGCCCAGAAGAGGCAAGGGCCCAGGGGCAGCACGGGCCAGCCCACACCGTGCGATATGTGTGCACACTAGGTCCGTGCAGCAGAGCTTGGTCTCCAGTCGTCTTGGATAATCCTTGCCAATGGACCAAGACCTAGCTCTGTCAAGCCCGTGTGGTGGCTGGTGTGCAACGCCACCACACGTTAAAAAAATCCACGCACAGGCATCTTCCACCCTCCGAGATGTAGTTTGGGGTCTGGAATATTAGGTCCTTCATTGAAACACTGTGAACTCATTCCTTTTTGGGGTGGAAGCAAGTCATCCTCACCTCGAGGGACTACCTATGCTGACATCCAGCTTTTACCCCATAAGCCATGAATTAGTTCTATTCAAGGACATGTGCAATTGCCTTTGAAACTTCCTATGGAATCTGATTCCACCACTCTTTCAAGTGGTGCATTCCAGATCGTAACGGCCCTCTGTGTGAAAATAATTTCTCCTCATCTGCCCTCTAGTTCTTTTGCCAAATACTTTAAATCTATGACCTCTGGTTACCCACCCACTGCCCAGAGGAAACAGTTTCTCTCACTCGCTCTATCAAATCCCTCATTATTTTGAATACCTCGATTAGGTCTCACCTTAAACTTCTCTGCTCTAAGGAGAACAATTCCAGCTTCTCCAGGCTTTCCACATAACTGAAGTCCCTCATTCCTTGTATCATCCTGGTAAACCTCCTCTGTACCCTCTTCAAGGCCTTGACATCCTTCCCAAAGTGTGGTGGCCAGAATTGCACACAATACTCCAACTGAGACCTAACCAGTGATTTGTAAAGGTTTAGCATGACTTTCTTGTTTTTGCATTTAATGCCTCTAGTTGCAGACTCAAGTAACCCATATGCTTTCTTAACCGCCTTATCAACTTGCTCCAGCACTTTCAAAGATTTTTGACTATGCATTCCTAGTTCCTCTGTTCTTTTTTTTTAATTTAAAATTTTTTTTTTTTTTAATTTTTCGTTGCCAATCTTTTCAATTCTTTGTCAAATCACAAACGCCAGAGGTCACCTTGCACACATCAAGGATCACTCTGCGCCAATGCTCTTAGCCAAAAGGCCTAGAGCCACTGCACCGTTCCTGGAAGTACTGCAATACCAGGTTCGTGCCATGGAGGTGGATGGGTCAGGCCCCCCCACCCACCTCCTATTTCCAAAAAGCATAGGAGAACCACCTTCCTGATCCAGGGAGAACCACTTTGGGGTCATGGTTACTCCCCTGTCAGGTCAGTTACGCATGATCTTAGCCAAAAGGCCGAGAAGAGAAGTTCCTCTGTTCTTGCACTCCAACCCCATGCCCTCTCAAAATAGTACCATTTTGATTATACTGCCTCTCTGTGTTGTTTCTCCAAAAGTGCACCACTTCACACTTATCCGTATTAAATTGCATCTGCCATGTGACTGCCCTTTTCATCAGTCTGCCCTCCTGCAGTCTTCCGCTATCCTGATCTCTATTTACTACGTTGCCTCGTATTGTATCATGCACAAACTTCAAAATTGTACAATCTATATGTAAATGACTTGGCTGAAGGGACCGAGTGTATTTTAGCCAAATTTGCTGACGATACAAAGATAGGTGGGAAAGCAAGTTGTGAGGAGGACACTAGTCTGCCAAGGGATATAGATGGTTTAAGTGAGTGGGCAAACAATTATCAGATGGAGTATAATGTGGGAAAATGTGAAGTTATCCACTTTGGTAGGAAGAATAGAAAAGCAAAATATTATTTAAATGGAGACTACAGAATGCTGCGGTACAGAGGGATCTGGGGTCCTTGTACATGACACACAAAAAGTTAGCATGCAGGTACAGCAAGTAATTAGGAAGGCAAATGTTGGCCTTTATTGCAAGGAGGATGGAGTATAAAAGTAGGGAAGTCTTGCTACAACTGTACAGGGCGTTGGTGAGACCACGCCTGGAGTACTGCATACAGTTTTGGTCTCCTTATTTAAGGAAGGATATATTTGCATTGGAGGCAGCTCAGAGGAGGGTCACTGAGATGAAGGGGTTGTCTTATGAGGAAAGATTGAATTGAGCAGGTTGGGCCTGTATTCATTGGAGTTTAGAAGAATGAGAGGTGATCTTATTGAAACATATAAGATTCTGCGGGGGCTTGGCAGAGATGATGTTTCTCCTTGTGGGGGAATCTAGAACTAGGTGTCATAGTTTCAGAATAAGGGGTCACCCATTCGATACGGCAATGAGGAGGATTTTCTTGTCTCAGAGGGTCGTGAATCTTTAGAATTCTCTGCCCCAGAGAGCTGTAGACTGGGTCATCGAATATATTCAACACTGGGATAGACAGATTCTTGAAACTATAGGGCAGTCAGGGGTTATGGGGAGTGGGCAGGAAAGTGTAGTTGAGGCCAAGATCAGA
Source organism: Pristiophorus japonicus (assembly GCF_044704955.1). NCBI lineage: Eukaryota > Metazoa > Chordata > Chondrichthyes > Pristiophoridae > Pristiophorus > Pristiophorus japonicus. The sequence continues at coordinate 61,292,548 of NC_091998.1, read as the reverse complement.
TCAGCCATGATTTCATTGAATGACGGAGCAGGCTCGAGGGGCCGTATGACCTACTCTTGCTCCTATTTCTTATGTTCTTATGTACTCCGTATACCGAAGGCCTGGTAATTTATATATAACATGAAAAGCAATGGTTTGAATACCAACCCCTGAGGAGCCCACTGTATACATCTTTCCAGTCAGAAAATCATCGGCTCACCACTACTCGCTGTCTCCTATCCCTTAGCCAATTAAGTACCCAAGTTACCACTGTTCCTTTAATTCTTTGGCTTCTTTTTTCGGAATAAGTCTGTTATGTGCTACTTTATCAGATACCTTTTGAAAATCCATACATACATCTACTGCGCTACCTTCATCAACCCTCTCTGTTACTTCATCAAACAACTCAATCAGGTTAGTCAGACATGACCATCTTCAGCCAGAAATGCTGAGTGGATGATCCATCTCGGCCTCCTCCTGAGGTCCCCACCATTGCAGAAGCCAGTCTTCAGCCAACTCGATTCATTCCATGTGATATCAAGAAACGGCTGAGCGCACTGGATACAGCAAAGGCTATGGACCCTGACATCATCCCAGTTGTACTGCTGAAGACTCGTCCCCCAGAACGAGCCATGTCTCTAGCCAAGCTGTTCCAGTACAGCTACAACACTGGCATCCACACGATAATGTGGAAAACTGCCCAGGTATGCCCTGTCCACAAAAAGCAGGACAAATCCAATCCGGCCAGTTACCACCCCATCAGTCTACTCTCAATCATCAGCAAAGTGATGAAAGGGTTCGACAACAGTGCTATCAAGCAGCACTTACCAATAACCTGCTCACCGATGCTCAGTTTGGGTTCCGCCACAACCACTCGGCAGCAAGCCACCTTAGTGCCTAGATCCAAACATGGACAAAAGAGCTGAATTCCATAGGTGAGGTCATCAAGGCAGTCTTTGACTGAATGTGCGACCATGGAGCCCGAATAAAATTGAAATCAATGGGAACCAGGATAAAAACGCACCACTGACTGGAGTCATATCTAGCATAAAGGAAGATGGTTGTGGTTGTTAGAGGACAATCATCTCAGCCCCAGGACATCGCTGCATCAGTTCCTCAGGGCAGTGTCATAGGCCCAACCGTCTTCAGCTGCTACATCAATGACTGCCCCTCTATCATAAGGTCAGAACTAGGGATGTTCGCTGATGATTGCACAGTGTTCAGTTCCATTCGCAACCCCTCAGATAATGAAGCAGTCATGGCTGCATGCAGCAAGACCTGGACAACATTCAGGCTTGGGCTGATAATGGCCAATATATTTTGTGCCATACAAGTTCCAGGTAAGAACCATCTCCAACAAGTGAGAGTCTAAAAACCTTGACATTCAACAGTATTACCATTGTCGAGTCCCCCACCATCAACATCCTGGGGGTCGTCATTGACCAGAAACTTAATTAGATAAGCCCACAAAAATAATGTGGCTGCAAGAGCAGGTCAGAAGCTGGGTATTCTGCAGCCAGTGACTCACCTCTGACTCCCCAAAGCCTTTCCATCATCTACAAGGCACAAGTCAGGAGTATGATGGAATACTCCAACACTCAAGAAGCCCGATACCATCGAGCACAAAGCAGGCCGCCTGATTGGCACCCCATCCACCACCTTAAACATTCACTCCCTGCGTTACCTGCCCAACGTGGCTGCAGTGTGTACCATCTGCAAGATGCTTCTTCAACAGCTCCTCCCAAATCAGGGACCTCTACCACCTAGACGGAGAAAGGCAGCAGGCACACGGGAACACCACCACCTCCAAGTCACAAACCATTCTGACTTGTAAGTATATCACCGTTCCTTCATCGTTGCTGTATCAAAAAACTTGGAACTCTATCCCTAAAAGCACCTTCGCCACACGGACTGTAGCGGTTTCAAGAAGGCGCTCATCAACACCTTCTCAAGGGAAATTAGGGATGGGTAATAAATGCTGGCCTTGCCAGCAATGCCTACATCCCATGAATGAATAAATAAAAGAAAACATATACTTCTATTCGTTTCTCCCTCATGTAATTATTGGGTATCCCCTTAAATGCATCTATGACATTACAACAGTGACTACACTTCAAATGTACTTCATTGGCTGTGAAGTGTTTTGAGACGTCAGATAGTCGTGAAAGGCACTATATAAATGTAAGTCTTTCTTTTGCCTCGACCAGTCCATGTGGTAGTAAGTTCCACATTCTCACCTCGCCGAGTAACGTTTTATACAGTAATCTCCGCTACGGTGTCAGCCAGTATTAGCACTTTCACCTCTGAGTCAGAAAGTTATGGGGTCGAGTCCCACTCCAGTGACGAGCACATAATCTAGGCTGACACTCCAGTGCAGTGTTGAAGGAGTGCTGCACTGTCATAGGTGCCGTCTTTCGGATAAGACATTAAAACGAGGACCCGTCTGCCCTCTCAGTTGGACGTAAAAGATCCCAGGGCAATATTTAAAGAAGAGCAGGGAAGTTATCCCCAGGGTGCTGGCCAACATCACTAAAACAGATTATCTGGTCACTCTACTGATTGTTAGAGCTTGCTGTGCGCAAATTGGCTGACGCTTTTCCTACATTACAACAGGGACCGTACTTCAGAAATACTTCATTGGGTGTAAAGTGCTTTGGGACCTCCTGCGGGTGGGAAAGGTGCTACATAAATGCAGCTTCTCCTACTGTGCAATGTCGCCCCCTGTTGGCCAGTCCCGCATACTTCATGTATAAAGCTCCGCCGCTTGCTCTGATTGGCAGGGCGGGACGGGGCACTAGTTGGCCGGGCCAGTAAGGGGCGTTGATTGGCCCGGCAGGTCGGGGACGCCGATTGGCAGGGCAGATCTTACCGAGGGTTCTGATTGGCCGGGCAGGGCCTGGCCGATGCGCTGATTGGCAAGGCCGGGCGAGAGCTCTGATTGGCAGGGTAGGTCAGGTCGGGGGCGTTGATTGGCCGAGCAGGTCGAGGCCGCTGATTGGTTGGGTAGAGGCGGGCGAGGGCGTTCATTGGCCGGACAGGGCTGTGCGGTTGCGCTGATTGGCTAGGCAGGTTGAGGGCTCTGATTGGCCGGGCAGATGCGCTGATTGGCCGGGTAGGTCGGGGGCGCTGTCCGTCAAAGGGATGGGTTAACGGGCCTAGAGAGAGCGCTCAGAATTGGCCCTGGGCCTGGATTAACGCTCGGGCCGCGGAGCAATGGCGGAGCAGGCTCCGGTGCCCGAGGAGCTGTGCCCGGACTGGAGCGACGACCAGCGCATGGCCTTCCTGTTCTCGGCCTTCAAACAGAACCGCGAGGTGAACTGCTCGGACTGGGACAGCAAGCTGGGCTTCTGGACGGCGCGGATCCTGGAGGCGGCGGCCCGGCGGCGCACCGTCAGCTTCAGGCCGCGGGAGCTGCGCGCCTGGTTCCGGCGGAAAGGCTCGGAGCCGCTGGGCCTGGGCACCGTGCTGCAGGACATGGCCAGGTGCGGTCCCCGCGGCCCACAGCTCGACCCCACGGCTCACAATCCGCCCCCCACCACCACATACACCCCTCCACACACCACCCCCCCCCCCCCACACACACACACACACACAACCCCCCCCCCCACACACACACACACAACCCCCCCCCCACACACACACACACAAACCCCCCCACCCCCACCCCCACACAAACCCCCCCCACACACACACACACAACCCCCCCCCCCACACACACACACAAACCCCCCCCCCCCCCACACACACACACAAACCCCCCCACCCCCACACACACACAAACCCCCCCCCCCACACACACACACACACAAACCCCCCCCCCCCCACACACACACACACACAAACCCCCCCCCCCCCACACACACACACACACAAACCCCCCCCCACACACACACACACAAACCCCCCCCCCCACACACACACACAAACCCCCCCCCCACACACACACACAAACCCCCCCCCCACACACACACACAAACCCCCCCCACCACACACACACAACCCCCCCCCACACACACAACACCCCCCCCCCCCCACACACACAACCCCCCCCCCCACCACACACACACACACACAAACCCCCCCCCCCCACACACCCAACACACAAACCCCCCCCCACACACCCACCACACAAACCCCCCCCCCCCCCCCACACACACACAAACCCCCCCCACCACACACACACACAAACCCCCCCCCCCCACACACACACACACACACACACACACACAAACCCCTCCCCCCACACACACACACAACCCCCCCTCCCACACACACAAACCCCCCCACACACACAAACAAACCCCCCCCACCACACACACACACCCCCCCCCC